>NW_027331782.1:0-50000 GCF_033568475.1 Henckelia pumila
CTGATGCTGGGTATTTATCTGATCCACATAAGGCACGTTCCCAAACCGGATATGTATTTACTCGTGGAGGCACCGCAATTTCTTGGCGTTCACAGAAACAAACACTCGTAACAACTTCATCAAATCACGCCGAGATTATTGCATTACATGAAGCAAGTCGTGAATGTGTATGATTAAAGTCAATGACCAAACATATTCAACTATCGTGTGGATTGACAGTAAACAAGAAGCCTGTGACTTTGTATGAAGACAATGATGCATGTATTGCTTAAATGAAAGAAGGATACATCAAAAGTGACAGAACAAAACATATACCCCCAAAGTTCTTTGCCTACACTCAAGAACTTGGGAAGAATAAAGATGTTGATATCTGTTATATTCAATCAAGTGAGAACTCATCAGATCTCTTCACAAAGGCACTTCCCACGACGATATTCAGAAAGCATATATACAACATTGGGATTCGCAATCTGCGGAATATGTGAAGAATCACTCATGTTAACATGAGGGGGAGTTTACGTGGCTACACTCTTTTTTCCTTGCTATGGTTTTTATCCCACTGGTTTTTTCCTAGTAAGGTTTTTAATGAGGCAGCATAAAAACATATAATAAAGACAATCATCATATGACGATCATCATCACAAGGGGGAGTGTTGAAAATATATTATTTTATTATTATTGAATATTGAATGTTGAATATTGAGTTGTAAAATGTGGAAAATTAGTGTGTGATGATGTAGATGATGATGTTTTAATTTTTGGACTAATCTCAAATATGGATCTATAAATAGGTCTTCATTTGTGATGAAAAATACAATTGAATTGAGAGAAAAATATTATAAAGTGTAGAGTTTGATATATTTTGAGTTTTGAAGTTTTTACTTTTTACCATAAATTTTTACTTTTTCACAACAATCTTTAATTTATATTCTCAAAATATAAATTTTGATATAGAAAATTGTGAAAACAATTTGAAACATCTTAAAAATTGTCAATCTTCAATTGATAGTTTCGAAGATTTTCAGAATTTATTAGAACAGATAGATTTAACAAAAAGGCTTTTAATAGCCTTAAGAAAATTAAGAAGTTCTATCATCTGTTAAAATGACAGAAGTAACAATTCTAAATCAAAACAACCTGGTCGATGAATCTGAAGAAAACCAAGAGTATAATTTGAATATTATATTCAATCAAATTAAGTTTGCTGAAATACAGAAAACATGGTTTTCTAATTCAAAAACAAATCTAATAGACCAACCAGGAATACTAAGTAAGATTTCAAATTTTATTAATCCCAGAAAAAATTTAATTTATTATTCGATTCGTACAAAAGAACGATCTTGTAAAATAACTAACGAATCAAGGTCTAATACTCTGAAGTTATTAACAACTCAAGATATTAATACTATCATGGCAAAAGCCAGTGAAAAAGAACGATCTGAACTGAAATATGTTCATATAAGAGGAATTGAAATAATATATCAGCTTACTACCGAGAAGTAATAAATACACCAATTGAAATAACAGTTCGTGACAAAAGAATACGTAATTTTGAGGATTCTATCCTTGGAAAAATTGAAGGAAATTTATGTTACAAAAAGATGAAATTTTGTATTTATCCACAATACAATATATCTTTTTTTGATAAAAACATAAATGACGTTTTAACATTAGATTATTACTTTTATAGAAATAATCTTATGTTAACAGGAAACCATCCGATCAATATAAACTATGTTGTCGGTTTAGCAATAAGTAATAATTCTCAAACAGGAATAATTTCAACAAAACCAACTATTTCTGTTGAAAGAATGTTTGAAAATATTACAAGAATTGAACACCCTCGAAAAGCATTTATTGAAGAAATAAATCCCTATAAAAGATGGAGTTCAGATGACCTCCAAATCACAAAACAGTCTGTACCAAGAAGATCATTATCATTTGCTAGAAATGATGAAGATATTCTTGATAAGATTGGAACCATGAATCAAAATATTCTTAAAATTAAACAAGCTATTGTTAATGAGTCAACCTCATCGCAATGACGTCCTTAATAAAATTAGAAAAAGATCTAGGAGATTTAGAAAATAATATTAATAAGATCAATCTATCAATACAAGAATTAGAGAAGAATTTCAAAGAATGTATTGATTTAGCAACGACTAGATTAATAATTGAACAAGAAAGACATAGTGATGAAATATTAAACTATCTTAAGGAAGTTCTTCCAATAGATAAAGGAAAAAAAAAATGGAAGAAGAACCACCATTCAAAATTGAATCATGGTATAGAAATCCCCTTAGTTATGGCAAACATAAGTATGGAGATGTTTAGTGAAACCGACTCATCTGATTTTGAACAAATAGGAGTAAATACAGAAGAATTATATCATTCACATCAGGACTCAGAACAATACAGAGATATGGATATTTCAGAATCAGAATCTGAAGATGATTCTAGACCACGATTAAATCTACGAACGAATGTAGAAGGTAGTGGTGGAAGAGATGATGAAGAATTTAAATATAACAGAGACCAATACTCTGGATCTTATAAAGATGTTAGAGATATTCTTAGAGAATCAAAAACATCAGGATTTGTGAAACAAAATATCTTAGATTTAAGTTGTTCAACAGCCAAAGAAAGAAAATCAAAGATAGATCATTGGGCAAATGAACTATCAGTACAAATTCAATTAACACCATTATTAGACAAAAGTGAGAATATTCAAGTTTTAACTCATGGGATGATAAAAATGACACTGGTAGGAGCAGTAAGAACTTGGGCTGAAAACCTAGTAATTACTAATCTACCACAAGAAATGACAGGACATCGATATTTCGAACTATTTGTTGATGCCTTGTACCAAGAATTTTTAGGAGTTTCTAATAATGATGCTAATTTGGTAACTAAGAATATAGAACAAAATAGAGCAATCTTTATATTAGATAATATTAAATTATGAAATTTATGTTACTTAGAAGAATTTATTTGTGATTATGAAACAAACTATTATCAATTAATAGATGCTGATAAAAAGGAACATTATAAACTAAGTATCTTTAATAAGATACCTAATATACCTATACACAGTAAAGATGAATTCTTAACTAGTCCTTATGCTAAAACTTTAGGAGGAGCTATTAAATTCATCAAAGACATAATAACAAAGAAATGTCATGAAGTAACACTAAATAAAAGAATCTCTAAATCCTACAAACAAAACAATAAACTTTGTTGTGACAAAATGAAATTCACAGTAAAAGAATACGGTTGCAAAACAAACATGTCACACAAATATTTAAAACGACAGAAACAGAATAAATTTAATAAACCTTATAAATCTTTTAATAAGAAATTTATTCCCTATAAGAAAAAGAAATTTAAAAAGAATTTCTTCAGAAAACCTTATAAAAGAAAATTTTATAAAAAGTTTGATAACAAAAAACCACCTTGCCCAAAGGGTAAAGAAAAGAATTGCACATGTTGGTTGTGCAACGAAGAAGGACATTATGCGAATGAATGTCCAAAACGAAACGAAAAGAAAAATAAAATTAAACTTCTTGAAGAAATATATACTATTGGATTCTATCCCGTAGAAACAATTGAATTTTCATCCGATGATGAAAATATTTATTATCTTGATGAATCAAGTGAATCAGATTTTGAATCCGATTCCACATTTGATAATTCAAGAAATAATAATGATTAAAATAACGACAAGGGCATTTTCGGAAAGACAAATATAGGGAGTAAATTGAAAGTTATGTTTGATTTAGGGAGTTATCTACAAGTTGCCCAATTTTATTTTCTCGTTCTTATAGTTCTATCCCAAATTCAAACCTTTGTCTCATTAATCAAAGATACGTCTCAAATTGATTTAAAAAAGTTCCTTTCATATTATTAGAATTTATAATTTTTATTTGTTTTCCATCCATAAAAGTGTAAATATAAATATATTTTCTTCCATTATAAATTTTCTATTTTACCCTTGAATTATATATTATTTGGATTAATGGAGATTGGATGAAAAAAATAAAGTTAGGGTTAAAGATGAAATATAAGATTTATGAATACATGGTGATACGAACAATAAACAACACGTGTTCATTTCAAGTCCTAGCCAAACTCTTAGAAAATATGTTTTATTGATAAAAGTTTTCTGATGTCCATACAATTCTTCTACACTCTTTATATACTATACATTCTTTAATAGTACTAGCCAAACTCTTAGAAAATATATATATTTTATTGATAAAAGTTTTCTGATGTTCATACAATTCTTCTACACTCTTTATATACTATACATTCTTTATATACTATTAATGTGACGTCGTAACGAAAACAAAAATTCTAACAGAAAATTAACAATAAAATGGGTGCCAAAAAATCCCAATTTTTAAGGAATGATGCTATAGGTATAATGAAATTTGTACAACAAATCTTACAACACAAAAACTTTAATACAAGAATTTAATTTATCAAAATATATCTCACGATACATTAAATATAAAATCTTGCGATAAAATAACAAAATCTCACGATATTATTGTTGTAAGTATCGTTGTACACGATATTTATTGTATCTCTAACATTTTTCATGTTTAAGTTGTTGGCTTGTTATCTCAAAAATCATGTTAATACCAATGGGGCTATCAATCTCGCCTTCTTCAAAAGCCACCTTGTCATCAAGGTGCAACTGATTATATATCAAGCAAAGCTCGCGAAAATTTTCCAATGTTGCATCATTCGAAGATTTCCCTCATGACATCTGATCAACACCAGTTTCATCCTCCGGTTTCCTTTTTTATGTATACTCTAATACTAGTCGTTATGATACAAATCGGAACCGATGGAGGCTTACTGTGGATGTTATATATGTTTTGATAGGGGTTTAATTTGATCTGGTAAATCGCATTTGAAAGATTTTAGCTAGCACATTTGTGAGGACTTGGAGTTGAATTTGCATTAGTTTTATTCAACGGTCCAGATCATTCTATTAGTTAAATATTTGATCGGATGGCCAAGATCTAAAGCTTTGACAGTTAGTCCGTTAAGTGAGCTAAGATCAACTTAAAAGGGTTTTATCATCGAGAGTTCAGGGTACTCTCATTCTGATTGCTTAAGATATAAGGGCTTCTTATCTTCGTGACTTCTTCTGTTCAAAATCCTCTAAGAACGTGTGGGCATACTTTTGGATTCGAGATTCAATTGAAGAGCATCTTGATTGTTGCTGAGATCTTGAAGAAGTCTTCTGCGCCAGTGTTCTTGTTCTGTTTTCTTTTCTTTCAAGCTTGTTTGTAGCTTGGGATGTACATCAGTGAGGGCTGTATTGAATGTTATCTGATTTGGTGCTTAGTGAATTCATATGAGAATTATCCCCGAACCTTGGATGCAGGATTGGAATAATCTGAACCAAGTAATTCTTTGTGTTATTATTTTTCTGTGTTCGTTGTTGTTTATTCTTTGTTTGATCCTCAGCTATTAATTGTTTTTGGAAGTCTTGGGGTGATTGTGCGTTTCTGGTAGTTTGATTATTCAACAAGTGGTATCAGAGCCTCAAGATTAAGGTCTTGGGGCGAGGGCAAAAGATTTTGAGTTGGTATTCTGTTTCTTCTCCGCCATTGAAGTGTTCGATCATCTCCTTCTTATTTCTTTTTGTTGTGAATTATCTTTGAAGAATGTATACTGGCCAGGGACATTCTCTATCGATGTCTACATCAAGGTTTGAGATGGAGAAATTCGATGGGAAAAATGACTTTAATCTATGGAGGGAGAAGATGATAGCTTATCTAGGAAATCTGGGTTTAGATGAAGCAATACTAGGAGAATCCAATATTCCGGATACAAAAGAGAACAAGGCAGAGATATTAAAAAAGGCTAGAAATACGATTGTCCTCAGTCTTAGTGATCAAATTCTCAGAAAGGTTGTTAGGGAGAAGACAACTGCTGAAATGTGACTGAAGCTGGAACAATTGTACATGACAAAGGCACTACCCAATAGAATATATCTGAAATAGAAATTTTATAGCTACAAAATGGCTGAGAGAAAGTCCATTGATGAGAACATTGACGAATTCACTAAGTTGTTATCCGATCTTGAGAATATGAAGGTGAATATTGATGAGGAAGACCAAGCAATCTTTTTGCTTAACTCCCTGCCAAAAGCATACGATCAGTTGAGAGATACCTTGAAGTATGGCAGGGAAACACTTACCCTTGAAGAAGTGACAGGGGCTGCATATTCTAAGGAATTGGACTTGAAAGCTAATGGAAATCTTCAAAAGCCTGCTGGTGAAGGGTTGAATGTAAGGGGGATATCACTTGAGAGAAAGGGTTCGACTAGTAAATGGAGATCCAGATCGAGGTCTAAGTCAAGATCAAAGAGGACTTGTTGGTTATGTAAGAAGGAGGGCCACATAAGATGATTCTATCCTCAAAGGAAAATGAATCAAGGACAAGATATATCTTCTACCATCGATGTTGTAAATGTGATAAAAGGTTATGATGAAGCCGAAGTCCTGACTATCTCATCTAATGATACAACAGATGAATGGATCCTTGACTCAGGATGTACTTATCATATGTCACCAAGAAAGGACTGGTTCTCAGACTTTAAAGAGGAAAAAAAATGGTTATGTGTTATTGGGAAACAATGAGTCATGCAAAATTATTGGTGTTGGATCAGTCAAGTTGAAAATGTGGGATGGATCAGTTAAGATTTTGTCTAAAGTGAGATATATCCCTGATCTAAAGAGAAACTTGATTTCTTTAGGTACGTTAGATCAGAAAGGCCTAACATATAAAGCTCAAGGTGGCACTCTCAAGGTTGTAAAGGGTTCATTAGTTATAATGAAAGCCATCCTGAAACACGGGATGTATGTGCTTCAAGGGACTACCTTATCGTTTGAGACTCATGTGACCACTTCTGATAAGAATCAAACTTACCTTTGACATCAAAGGCTCGGGCATATGAGCTTAAAAGGACTACAAGAGTTGTGTAAACAAGAACTTTTGGAAGCTAAGTACATCAGCAAGTTGGACTTCTGTGAAAATTGTGTATTGGGTAAGACACATAGAATGAGTTTTAAGACAACCATACACAAGACAAAGTCACCTCTGGACTACATACATGTTGATCTTTGGGGCACTTCTAAGGTACCTCACTCACTTTCTAAATGTCAATATTTTGTTTCTTTGATTGATGATTATTCTAAAAAGGTTTGGATTTAATTTCTGAAAACTAAGGATCAAGCTTTTAGTAAGTTTGTTGAATGGAAAAACTTAGTTGAAAATCAAACTGGAAACAAAATTAAAACTTTAAGGACATATAATGGTTTGAAGTTTTGTAATCATATCTTGATGAATATTGTTCTAAAAATGGTATTGCTAGACATAGGACATGCACATATACTCCTCAACAAAATGGAGTAGCTGAACGTATGAATAGGACTATCATGAATAAAATGAGATGTATGCTTAGTGAAATTGTATTACCATCCAAATTTTGGGCAGAGGCAACCTCTACTGCATGTTACTTGATAAATCTATCACCATCCTCTGCCATCTACTTTCTAGTTCCAGAATTTAAATGGTCTGGTTTGAAACCTAATTAAAAACATCTAAGGACCTTTGGTTGTGTAGTGTACATTCATTCAAACCAAGGTAAATTAAGTCCTAGAGCTAAGAAATGAATTTTACTTGGATATCCTACTGCGGTAAAAGGGTATAAAGTTTGGTTATTGGATGATCTCAAATGTGTTATTAGTAGAGACATTGTTTTTAATGAATATGTATTTTATAAAGCTAGCAAACATGCTCCAGATGTAGCCAGCTATAAACAAGCTGAGCAGAGTTTTCAGGAAAAAGAACAACTTCCAACATAAACCAATACTTCTGAGACTGGTCAAGGTGGAGCTGATCACAAGCTATTTGAAGAATTTTTTGACATGAGTCATACAGAAAATGAGAGATCACAGGATGACACAAATTTATTGGATGAAACCAAAGATGATCACAGTGATGATAAACTCGGTGACAATCAACAGGATGATTATCAATTGGCAAGAGACAGAGTTAGAAGAGAAATTAGATTGCCTTCTAGATTTGAATCTTCATAATTCACAGCCTTTGCACTAAATGTTGCTGATTTGATGGATTTAGAAGAACCTACTACTTATGAAGAGGCTGTGGACAGTAAGGACAGGGCAAAATGGTTGAAAGCCATGAAAGAGGAATTCATCTCTTTGATCAAGAATAACACATGGTTGTTAATTGATAAACCAAAAGATAAGAAGGTGATAGGTTGTAAGTGGGTATTTAAGAAGAAACCAGAAGTTCCAGGAGTTGAAGGGCCACAGTTTAAGGCCAGATTAGTTGCAAAGGGATTCTCACAAGTTGAAGGAATTGATTATCATGAGGTTTTCTCACCTATGGTAAAGCATTCATCTATTCGAATTTTACTTGCAATCACAGCTATCCAAGATTTGGAGCTTGAACAGTTAGATGTCAAAACAGATTTCTTACATGGTAATTTTGATGAAAAAATACTAATGGCTCAACCAAAAGGTTTTGAAACAGATCCTCAAGCTCGAAAAGTGTGTTTGCTGCAGAAGTCGATTTATGGCTTAAAACAATCACCTAGGCAATGGTATAAACGTTTTGATGTCTTCTTGCTACAACAGGGATATATGAGATCAAAATATGATAGTTGTGTCTATTTCACCTGCTCCAGCCTACCACGGGTGTCACATGTTACTACTACTAATAGTAAAAATAAAAGATGATACTAATTAGACAAGTTAAGCAGCTGCGAGAAGAACAATTTTTGCTACATCAATTATATTACAAGGAACCTTCTGCTCTCTAATTCCAGATCAAGATGCTACAAGGATGGTCACAAATATGATAAGTGATCAACTGTCTTCATCAGTGAACCTATACCAGTGATGATCAACATATAAAATGATACGTGCTTGCGAAAACCCGCATTTGGTAGATACGGGTATTGATCAGGAGGAGGCATAACACAGTTATCACCATTGAAATAGATTCTCCGAGGAAACGCCCAACCCTTCTCGAAACTGAATGTGGACTTGTCCTTTCGGAATAAAAGCTCGGACTGCACGTTTCCAGCATGTCCAGCTTGCATCAGAAAATCGTTGTAAAATTTTATGCCCCATAACATTGCAGTATCATCTGTCCAGAAATAACATGTAATTAATATTAGATTATTGGTTTTTCTAACGTCAACAGGAACTAGCTATTCCGAACATTTGTTGCCATGTGAGGTAAAGGGTTAGCATCTCAGTTACGAGAGCCTCTCAATCTTATAAACAACTCCATCACTACTTGAAGAGGCGTCGTGGGATTGCAAAAGCGATTATGTAATATGATCACTTACTTATGCTCTGGTATGGAGTTAGTGGTTTGTAGTTGAAGCTGAAAATCTGTGTTAGATTGTCAAAGTTCGGGTGCTGAATGACTAAGTTCCACTGCGTATAGTTCATCATGTAGTTGAAGTTTGTTATGGTGACTTTGACCCGCCAATACACCTTGTAGCTTAGTTTGACATGCCAGTGGACACGAATGGGGCACATATGATTTGTGCACTGGACTAGTGGAGCCAGGCTATTGCTCTTTGCACGATCAGAAACCACTGAAGCAAGGTGCGGTAAATCTGGACTGGATGGAACAAAGGCAAAGAATTCCACAAAAATGAGTTATATTAATCAATGGTAAAAGTAGCAAAGGTAAATAAATAGAATGGGCATAATGAGAAACTTTACTCAACACAGGTTCCCGGTTGCGTAAGGTTACTTGGGCATCCACAAGTACAAGTTGGGCAAGGAACAATTGTGTTGTTGTAAAAAGATGACAGTGAAACACAGCAAGTAGGTACTTTTTGGGCCAGAAATTGTGAATATGTGCAAGTAACATTCCATGTCACTGCATAAAGAGAAGTGTGAGAAATGATCCAAGAATCACGACTTAACAAGTGACCGTCTAGAAATCGAAAAGGACAAACAAAAGACAAAAGCAGATTAAAAGCAATACTGACATAGAAGCTGTGAAAGCCATATACTTGACTAATGTCTGATTGCGGCCCTTTTAATCGCTTGATAAAATTGTAAAAGCCCAACCAAACAAATAAACAACTTACTCATCGCCTGTGTCACTCTCCTTCCATCGGAAGCAATGAACTTTGTAGGCTTCACAATTTTCGCAGGTCCACACGTGTAACCGGGACCGGGGGATTTCAAAGTGAAATTTTTAGGTACCCGAACTGTTTTATTCGTGGTTCCAGCTCCCCCAACACTAAGTTGGAAGGAACCTGCAGAATTCACGGGATCTTGCACCCACGAAGTAATCACCCCTCCTTTACAACAATTAGCAATCTGTTGATTGTAAGGAGTTCCAGGTAATAAGTCCACAACTGTTGGATCTTTCTTACAGCAATGTGGAATAGCCCCCTTAAACCTCGAACAATCTCCTTGCTCGGTAGTTTGACCACCCATCATACCCCATATCACCTCCTTCTTAGCCCAAGTCCATCCTAAAGTCCAACCCGGTGCTTGAATGTGACGATACTGCTGGAAGTTGAATATCGTAACAACAGCCTGCCCCATTTCAGAATATGTGAATTTAAGTTGGTTGGTAAAACATAATTTTTACAAAAACTTGCATGGTAAAATATTCGACACAAAAGGCAAACACAATGAATGTGCAGACGTACTTGCTGAAACTAGATCAGCTTTCTTTTGGGTGTAGAAATTGTGGCTATTCGATGAGCTCACTTCATAAGTTTTGTTTTATAAATTAAAACAATTTGACATTGTGATAAAGTGCATGAATACTGACTCTGTGATAATCAACGGAGAATCGGAAAAGTGAAGCCACGGAAAAGAAACTTGTAGTTAATTATGATCAACACTTACAACATAGCCATCGGGGTTCCAAGTGGTAATGTCCCACTTGATAGTGATATTTCCATTAGGATCAAGCGCGTCATAGGCTTCTGATAGAAATTTAAAGAAGACACACAAAATTTAGAATTCCAAGTACTAGTTGAACATTTCTATCATATATTCCACCAGAAAAAAAAAAAGACAAAGGCTCCAAGTATAAGATGCAATCATAAAAGCTATTAAAATTTGAACAAATATTTTAATGTGCCAGAATTTCTGTCTTGGTATGACATATTTGATATTTCCCCAACAATCATCTACAAATACGTTTCCAGAATATTTTTTTGAACAATGCCATGATGTTAAAAACCAACCGCCATCCCCAGAAGATTCCCAATAATGACAGTACAGTAGAAGTTGGAAGCTAACGGAAAGCCTAAAGATATCGAAGATTAATTTCACTCAGCATGACTTCTTCCAAGGACAAATTAAAGGAAGAGAAAACAAATATCTGAGTTTTGCACTCAACCAACCAACTTGAGTATTTCTCAAGCTTGATACATTTCAATTCAACTGGAACTCCCCGCTCATGTAGGCATTCAAAGCCCATTTTGAACAAAATGTATCTATTTACAGATCCATTTGCAGTAAATAGATACAACAGCTTCACTTTTTTCTTTTTCTTTTTTGACGAATAATCAAAACCCATCGATTTTTACATTTTTCATCCAGAACTTCATCAACCAAACAGTGACATTCTGTATTTACAGATAATCAAGACAAAAATGGGGAAAAGAGTTGTAATGCAGAGATTACCTGCAGGAGTAAAGCTGAAGCACGAAAGCAAGAAGACCAACAAGACGGTGGATATTTTGAACCCAAGGATAGATTTAAAGCATCGCACTTCCATGTCCGAATTTTTCAATATTTTATTGGATTTTGACGCTGTTTTATCAAGTTCTGCAAGTGGAATGAGTAGAGAGAGGAAGAGTGGAGAGAGAGAGCCACGAGGTGGCAGGAGCTTGTTCGAAACGAAACCTTTTTAAGAGAAGGGGACCTTTTTCATTTTCTTTTCAGTGTAATAAAAATATAATCCCACAGTGCATGCATTTATTTGTTTTGACTTTTGTTTGTGTGTAAGTTTTAATTTGACAAAACTTTCTATGTAATTTAGTGATGCTTTCAACCCAGTTTTGTGACCGTCCATATGACGCTACTCATTCTTCCAATTACATGCCATCGGTGTTCTAAATTACAGTCGAGGCGGGCGCCTTCGCATCAAGCGGCCCCTTCAGGCGGACCTAAGCTGTTCGACGGGAGGACGGGCAGTTAAGGGAGGTGACGGGGGAGGCAGCCGTCAACAATTTTTAAATTTCAATCAAATCTAGTCAAAGTCAACCAATTTAAAATCTTTTATTTTCACTTTTGGTTCCAAGTGTTCATATCATCAACCACTAGGACCACATGCATCAAACCGCCAGTCGCGGGCTGCCATGGATTGAAACTTTGAATTTTAAACTTAGTTTTATTGTAAAAGTAATTATATTACTTTAATTGTTAGTATTAATATGATGATGCATCTTTTATTATATCTTGTTAGTTTGTATTTATATATTTATTTGCACCTTGACTAGATGTATTATATTTATGAAGCTTTTTTATGCATATAAACATTATTTAATTACACATCTTACCTAAAAATTATGATTATTTGTGATTACATTACATGACGATATATGTTTATCTATAAACAATTGCGAAAAAAAAAAAATCAACCGCCTAGTGCTAGGCGGTCGAGGTCAGTGCCTTCCGCCGCCTCTCACCATTTACAACACTGCATGAGTGCGTAAAACCATATATTAATTTACATGTATATTACATAAATATGTTTTAGTTTTAGTAAATACATTAAAATATAGTTTAGCAAGTCAAAAGTGTAAGTTGTGTTTCGCACGGTACAGTCGATATACTAAAACAATTATGGAGTTGCAAGAAATAGTGTTTTGTTTAGGGTAGATCTGGCCATAGGGCCGGGTCGGACCCACTGGATTCGGTTCAACAAAAGATCGACCCTTAACCGACCCGTTTCATGGCCGGTTCTGATTCGGATCTGGTTAATCATTGGTTTCGAATCTGGTCCGACCAAGTATTTTTTTTTACAAAATTATTTTTAAATAAATATATAAAGAATAAAAAAATAATTTAAGAAATAACATTATGCACAATTGAACTTATAAAAACTTTATGAAAACATTCCATTATCTCAATAAAAAAGATATTACCTATATTCAATAAAAAAATATATATAACAATTCAACTTTTAACATTTTATATAAAAAAATATATTTCATTCTCATTATATTCAATCACATTCACTTGTATTTCATTATATATTCAATATATATTAATATTTTTTTGTTAAAAAAAATCTGACCCGTCGGATCGACCCGTCCAACCTGTCAGATCGGATCCGTCGGGTCAACGAGTTTAGCACCCATAGACGGTAACCGAACTGCCAAATGGGCGGTTCGATCACAGTTCATGGTCAACCTTTGACCCGGTTAACCGATCCGTTGACCACGAGTCGGTTCCGGGTTAGACTCGGCCCTTGGCCAGGTTTAGTTTAGGGTGGTGTAGGCATGCTGTAATATGAAAATTATAACATTCCTGGATTATAGTGTGTAGTATCTAAATTCTAATGATCAAATTTATAAATTCTTCATTCTTCTAATTATATTGTATTCCGGAGAAAAAAATAATAAAAAAAGGCAATTCATTAAAAAAATTAATTTACTCGAAGTGGTGGTGACTTTAATATATTGCTATACCAGTGTCTAGTGTTATTTCAATTGTTTAGTCGGGCCTTTTTGTCATTGTAATGTAATGTAGAGATCATCCTCCGGTCTTGTATGGATTTAGTTGGGTGATGAAATTGTATAAATAAATAATATTAATCATTATTGAATAATCGTACATGGTTGAATTTAGGAGAAGATGATAAATAATAATTTCATATTATTAATGAATACAAATATAAATATATAAAATATATAGAAGATAATATTGTAAAAATATTTATATTTAATTGATTTAAGATAAATAATCAATTAATTTTATGAAAGGTGTTATTTGCTATTTGACTCATTTTTAATGATAGGTCATCAAGTGAGCCATCAAATATAACAATTAATGTGAATGACCAAGTTTAAATACGGTGAAACTCATGCATTCTATGATTAGATCTTGATTGTCCTTTATACCATGTTTTTTCGGAGGAAAATTACATCGATCTTATAGTTTTTTTTCTTTCATTTTTTTGGTCATATTAACAATAAATTTGCATTTTTAATCATGCAACTTATATATATTTTTTTAATTTTCGGTCATGTTATGATTATTTTTCATTTTTAGTTGTAACTTGTATGCTATTTTTTTTGAACTTTGATAATTTCTCGACCAGATGCCATTGTGAAAGAAAACATTTCTTGGTATGTACTCTCTTCGTCCCAATTATATAGCTCACGTTTTCATTTTTGTTTTTCTCAAATATATAGTCATATCATATTTAGTAATATTTTTTCACTCTTTTACTAATATACCCCTATTAACTATACCTTGAAAATTATGCAATCATTTTTAATACATTAAATAGGGAAATAGAAAGTTTATATAAAATTTGTTTTTCCAATAATTTTTTCTTAATATTTGTAAAAAAAGTAGGACTATATAATCTCAAGTATTAGGATTTGTTACGACGTGTACTTGTAAAATAATTTTATAAAACAATTTTTAAATTTATTTATAAAATATTTTTAAATTTTTTTAAAGAATAAATGTGTGTTTTTCAACTATTTTATATATAAAATATTTTTTATAGTTAAAAATGTGTTTGAATAACTATTTGAGAAAAACAATTTTAAATTTAAAAATAATTAATAATTCCTCACTAACACCAGACCAGATATTGTTCATTCTGTGAACATGATATCTAGATTCATGAGTGACCCAAGTCAAATTCATTTTTCCGCTGCCAAAAGAATACTGCGATATTTGCAAGGAACAAAAAATCATGGTATAAAATATACCAAAGAAGATGAAAATAGCCTAATTGGCTACACTGATAGTGACTGGGCTGGATCAATTGATGACAGAAAAAACACATCTGGATATGTATTCCGTATTGACAAAAAACCAATTTCTTGGTCTTCTAAAAAACAGAAGACAATTGCACTTTCATCTGCCGAAGCAGAATATATTGCTGCTACTGATGCTGCTTGTGAAGCAATCTGGCTACGAAGAATTTTGAAAAATTTACAACAAGAGCCGAAAAATCCTACAAAAATATTCTATGACAACATGTCTGCTATTGCTATGACGAAAAATCCAGTTTTTCATGCCAGATCAAAGCACATAGAACTTTGTCACCATTTCATCAGAAATCTCGTTAATGATGGAGAAATTCAGCTGAATTTTGTTAGCACTCGAGAACAAATAGCAGATCCATTCACAAAGTCAGTATCCTCAAAAAAATTGGAACACTTCAAAAATCTTATATATTGCATTACAAATTATGGAGGACTGTGAAATATTATATTAATTTGTATACATTATTATTTGTTGAATTTGTCAAACATATATGTCGTGGAGTGAGATTTCAATGTATTGTTGGTAGGATCATGTTATTCTTTCGTTACATACACATGCATGTATTTGAGAATTTGTCAGTAGCAATCAAGATAGCCGGCAGACAAATGTGAAGAAAAATAAGGCAAAGAAGGCACGCCTCATTTAATGTTATGCATGCGTAGAAATTATATATTGAAGCTCTTGTATTCTAGTGTGGAATTATTGCCTATAAATTGGCATTGAGAGAATGAAGATAGTAAGACGTTCATTTCCTCCTTTCTATTTTCTTACATGTTCCGTTGTTGTCTTGCTTAATATTCTTATTCATTAAAAAGCTTCCGCCAACATATCATAATTATCCTTGCATACCAATATATATATATTGGTACCCAACATTTAATACCCTATTTTCATCGAGCAATCCATCAACACAAATTGTAGATGAGGCATTATTGTGTATAGAGGCCAAGGTTACAGATGCTATGAATGAGATTTTAGTAGCGCCTTTTACCCTTGAAGAGGTTTTTAAAACTGTATTTGAATTAAATCCTTCGAAGGCGCCAGTACTAGATGTGTTTACGGTATTATTCTTTCAAAAATCCTGGTTGGTGATTGGTAATGATTTAACAGCAGCGGTGCTAAAAATCTTAAATGAAGATGGAGAGATATAAGGATGGATCACCACTCTTATCACACTTATATCAAAAGTGGATGAGCCTCAATGCCCCAAAGATTTTATACCGATCAACCTATGTAATACTTGTTATAAAGTCATTAAGTACAATAACAAACAGGTTCAGATTGATGCTTTCTCAAGTAATTGACCAGAATCAGGGTGATTTTGTGCCTGGAAGACTTATTACAGACAATGTGATTATTGGGTATGAATGTATGAACTGGATTAAGAATCACAATAGGAAGTAAAAAAGGAGATGCAGCTCTAAAGCTACATATGAGTAAACCTTATGAAACAGTTGAATGGGGGTTTCTTGGAGGCGATTATGATTAAAATGGGTTTCTCACCGGTTTTGATTAATTTTATTATGCGATGTGTGGCTTCAGTATCATTTTCTCTTCGCATTAATAAGTATATATATGGGAGATTAAACCTACTCGGGGTCTGAGTCTGGGATCCCCTTTCTCCTTATATATTTGTTATATGTGCACAAGGCCTCTCAGCAATATTTAATCATGCAGCAGCCAATAAACTATTCCAGGGTATTAAAATCTCTAACAATAGTCCAATGGTATCTCATTTATTCTTTGGAGATGATAGCCTGATATTGTTCCAAGAAACTTCTCAAGACTGCTTTCAAGTGAAGAAGTGTATCCAATTGTATGAAATAGCTTCGGGGCAGGTTGTTAATTACAAAAAAAAATATTCAATAACTTTCATGCCCAAGCTCTTTGGCAGCAACAATAGATGATATTAAGCTGATGCTCGGAATTTCAATGGTAAGGGGACATGATTTGTATATTGGACTACCTCCGTTTTCTCTTAGGAGTAAAAGTCTTCTGTTTGCTTCTATTTGAGATCGGGTCTATAAGAAGATAAATGGGGTGAGTTCCTCGACATGAGGAAAGGTAATTCTCATTAAAGAGGTCGTTCAGACGCTCCTTACTTATGCGATGTGGTGTTTCAAAATCTCATTATCACTTTGTCATGAAATTGAACAGAAAGTGCCAAGTTTTGGTGGAAAAATTTGGGTAACAACAAGAGAATGCACTGGATTACTTGGAATTCGTTGTGTATTTCAAAACAGATGGGAGGGATGGGGTGGTTCAGCAAGATGTCTGTTTTTAAAAAAGCATTGTGGGGAAACATATATGGTGATTGATTCAATATCCTGATTCTCTCATGGCCAAGGTATTAAAGGCGCGATACTTTAAGAACACAGATGTTATGGAGGCTAATCGAGGTGTGAACCCTTCTTTCATTTGGAAATCATTGATATGGAGTAAAGATCTTATTAGCAAAGGACTTCAGTGGAGGGTCGGAGATGGAAGGAAGATTGATGCCATTAAAGATGCCTGGATGCCAGGTCTAGCTTCTAAAAAGAGCTTGGTGAATAGGGGAGAGTTACAAGATAGCAAAGTTGGGGATTTTATATATTGATGAAAATGGTGAGTGGGACGAATCTACACTCCATAATTATTTCCCACAAGTTGATACTGAAGCAATCTTAAACATCCCTCTGAATTCTCATGATGCTATAGACAAAAGTTATTTGAAGTGGGATCGTAAAGGAAATTATTAAGTTAAAATGGGGGTACCAATTACTGATGGGTGTCTTTCATCCACATCCAGCGTTGTAGGGAGTTCCATTTTATATATATTATTGCTGGGATTTTAAGAAACTTTGAAAAGGAAGAGGTGGAACTGTTTTTTGTATTGGCGTAGGCAACATGGCAAGAAATTTGCAGTAGAAAACATGATGATTCTAAATCCATTCAACCGATAAAAGTGAACTGGCCTGGGTATGTTCTTTTCTAATTGATCGAATTTAGAAGATCTTAATATGCACTGTTGATATTGGTTGTTAATATTGATAAGTAGGTTTATTCAAAAGTGGAAGTTGTTATTCGAGAACAATATCATGGAATTGTGGTGGTTGCTTTGGATAATATCATTCGAAGACCAGGGTCTGTATTGGGAGGAGAATTTACTGCCATTTTACATGGTATACAGATGAGCAAGCAACATTATATTTCTCTAGTTTGGATATTCTTAGACTCGGTGGGGGCTATCAAAGCAGTGATGGAGAAATCACAGGTACTTAATTGGTCCCGATAGTGTGTTGATAGAGAATATCAATGAATTACTCCTGGATAATATGGTGGTTGGAATTAAACAAATGAGGCGCAAAGCTAATCTATTGTATTTTTGGACTCTCGGAAGTAATGTATGGTTTATCTTAAAAAAAAAACTCAACTTGATTAATTTGACCAAGCTCATGAAGATCCACTCTTTACTCAGTTAGATCGAACTATTCTACTCAAGTAACTACAAAAATATATTCTCTGTAGTTTTTTAGTTTTTTTGTTTCGTTTTTACGAGATGATGCAAATAAGGATATTTTTGTCGATATATACCTAAAATTTAAAACCTATATATATTAGAAAGACTTTCGAACACAAGCTCGAACACCTCCTAAATATGTACAAGAGTTGAGTTAAAATATATTAAATTTATTACTAAATTTTCAAATTAGTCCCCGTAGTCTTACACAAATTTCATTTTAATCCCTCATCTTTTAACGTTCCCAAAATAGTCTTTAATCTTTTAGAAACTTTCTCAATTTAGTCCTACAAGCTAAACTATTATAAAAAATTCTAAGATTAACCCTGAAATATAAATAATTGATAATTTCCATGAAAATGGTATTATAGTCTATGTACTTTTAGTCATACATACGACAGTATTATTACTCTGTAACTGACTTGTAAAAGGAGGAGATTTTTCTCAAAATATGGATACAAACATATGTTTGAGATTTTGTATTGGCAACATTTATTGTAATATTTTGGAATACTTTGAACAAGAAGATCTAAATAAAGTTAGATATCAGGAAGAGTTTGAAGCCCATTAGAATATAATAAGTTAATTTATGATTCAAAGTCATAAATTCTTAAAAATTATTCCAGATTCTTCTAAGATCTCAGGAGATCATAGAGAAATTCAAAAGACAGTACAACATTATGACAATCAGCTATATTATTTATCACAAAAATCGAAGGTATCCTTAAAAACCAAGAAAATTCTGGAAATTTTAAAAGATATCCAAACAAGGATCCAAAACCTAGAACAATAATCTAGTTCTAGTCAAAGAGTCACGCGAGGAAGGTTAACACCATCATTTGGTACAGAACATCTATTACATCAGAGGAGAAAATCCAAAATGGTGCAGAAACCTCTAATCGATGAAGAAAAGGTGATCAATTTTATCAAAACTGTCTCATAAAAGAAAAACTGATGACAACTATAAAAAGAGTTTGTCTTGAGAATCTACAGAACCTAGCAGAATCATTGCAAAGCTTAAGGTTGTAGATCTAAAAATGAACACAATTGGGGTGATCAACACCTAGTAAGACATATTACACAAAGATATGAAAGTGTAGATCCCATAACAAAAATATGGGAGAAAACCATACTGACTTCCGAACAGGAGGAAAATCACACAAAGCAGGGACAATGTAACGTCCAAAAATTTAAGTGATCGACCGGACCGTAAGCATTACATTTATTTGATTTTAAATGTTTAATGTTTAAATTTTATGTGTGTTAGATTCTAAATATTTTTAATTTCTAACGTTTATTTATTTTTGGGGCGTGAGAGTTTTAGGTGATGATCTTGAAATAGATTCTGGAGAAGAGATACAGGAGCATGATTATAAGTTTAAATTCATTTTGTTAAAATCTTATTTAGAGAGTGGACCGTACCTCTTAGATAATTAAGTATTAATGGGTTTTTTTAATATATAAAACCTTTTCGGATGGGTAATGTAAGCCAAAAAAAAGGAAAGATAGGAGAGAAGCGTTAGGCAGAAAAAAATGAGAATGAAAAAACGTGAGGTTTAGAGACAGTAGAAGAAGGAGGCGGCTAGGGTGATAAGAGGAGAAATATTTTCGATCCACTCTTCTTTTTGATCGGCTTTTAGCGAGCCCGGGTATACTCCAATCGTAGAATCATCTCCACTTCTGTTAAAAGCAAGTAAAATCTGTTTCTTTGATGTATCTTTGATTCCATAGTAGTTTTTAAAGGATTTTTACATGCTTTTAAGGATCGTGACATGTTTTGACGAATTATGTATATGCATATGAAAAATTCGTGTGTTAGTGTGTTGTGTGTGTGTGTACTCTATGTGTATGTATACTGTGTGTATTCGATGTGTGTATGTGTGTGTGTGTGTTTGTGTTTGTGTGTGTATTTGTGTGTGCAGTATATGTATTGTGTGTGTGCGTGTGTTGTGTGTGTAAATATTTGTATGTTGCGTTGTGTGTGTGTGTGTGAGTAGAGATGAGAAGGAAAAGTTTTTTGAATTTTTTGTTGGCTTGTGGTGATGTTACGACTAAAAATAGATGGCGTGTGGATGTAGGTCTTCGGGTCATGATGCCCTGCCATAAAAGTAGACGATGTATGGATGTTGGCCTTCGGATCATGATGCCCCATAAAACCTAGATTTCTTTTATTAACTTGATCAAGCGCCCATTAAAAAATTGAGGTAGGAGTTTCAGAATGACATGTTTAAAAATTTTGAGTATGTGTTTATTTTCTTTATTGGGGTGAATGTGTGAAGTGTGTGAGGTGATGTGATGGTGTAAAGTTTAAAGAAAAAGTAGAAGTTGTGTGTGTGCTTGTGCATGCATGACTTAAAATTGAGGATTTAAATATTGAAATTTGTTGAAAGTTTTAAATTTAATGTATATGTTTCTTGTTGTTGTCCCGATTTACTTGTTGGAAATTTAGGCTTAGTAGACTTCTTCGATGTAGGTGATGATGAGTGATGCGGTGCAGTCTGGCGAGAGTGGTGGCCATGAGCAGGCTCTTATCCATGACCATCTAGTTCCGCAAAAATCCTTTTTTATTTTTTTATTGGCTTGTTAAGTTGAATTTTTGAATATTTAAGTGAAATGAGCCCTTTTATTTTCGTAAAACTTTTAATACTATTGTTTTGTTAAATTTGTGATGTTGACTGTTTTACTTTATGATTCTCCCTCCCCCTTCTTTTAAAAAAACACCTGTATTTTATATTTTAAAATAAATGAAGTTACAACTTAGTATCAGAGCATGGTCCCGGGGATAAACGTCCACTCTCACCACGCAGATCTCGTACAGACTCATTGAAAAGTTTTAAAGTTTAAGGTCAAGTTTATATTTTTATGTTTTGGAGTTAATGTTATGGCTTCTATGGTTTAATTTAAAAATATATTTTTTAAGGATTTGAAGAGCATGTTATGCAAATTTTAATGGCTTTTGAAACCATCTTTCAAGAATATATGTAATTTGATATACAAAACCTGCATTTTTGATGTGTAAGTAAGGTATATTGCATTTTTAACAGATTTTGAAGAGTATGATGTAGATATGTAAAACATTAATCATTTTTGAATTTTTGTGTAATGATTTTTGAGTTTCAAAGCATGTGATTTCGAAATTGCAGAATTTTTGTGTGTGTATTTATTATGCGAGGTTTGAACAAATAATTTGAAGTTGGACGTTTTGGGAAAATGCTTTCGAGTTTTGAAGTTTTTTATGCCTATGATCAATGTTTTTCAAAGAATGAGTTTTTTTATGGTTAATAAGAATCAAAAAGGTGCTAAAAGGGCCGAGGGACAAGATGCAGCACCCCGTGAGGAGCTTCTTGTATCTCTAAGAAGCGACATGCACGCCCCAACTCGCGTTTCTGCGCGTTCGACCATGTAGGATTGTGCTACGGCGCACAAAAATGTGTCCCTAAGTGGGTAGACTTCTTCCCACAAAATTTAAAATGGTATTTTTAAGTTCGAAAGTCACTTTTATAGTATTCTTATGTATTTTGAATATTTTAAAGATGTTTTATTTTAAAAGTTTTGGATTTCGACTTCTAGAACGAAAATAACAACTCACGTGGATTGATTTAACTGTATTGCATCTATATGTTATTATTCCTTCATGAAAGCTATTTTTTTTATTAAAGGAATACAAATTTTATGAAATTATTAGAGGCATGCGTATCTTTGTTTTTCCTTTTTATGTATCATGTGTGTCAATATAGTGGGAATTAGTGTGACTGTCCCGTCAAGGGAACAACTTATATCAAATCTGGTATTTAAGAAAGTGGAACTTGAGTTTCAAGGGAACAGGGTGGTGGCTGATTTTATTCTGCAACCCATGCCGGAATTTGACATTATTTTAGGAATGGATTGGTTGACCAAAGAATGGGGTGTCGATTGAATTTAGGAAGAGGGCAGTGATATTTAGACAACCCCATGAAGGTCAGTTTACGTTTGAGGCAGTGCAGGGTAACAGTCATATTTGGTGTTAGGGTTTCCTAGCCAGGGTATTACTTGTTACGGAGGTTCAGTGAACGTCTTTGGAAGAAGTTGAGGTGGTTAGTGATTTTAAGAGGTGTTTCCTGATGACATTTCTGGTTTTCCACCGAACAGGAAGCTTGAATTCTCTATTGAGTTGGTACCAAATACAACGCCTATTTCTAAGGCACCATATCGATGGGCTCTGAATGAGATGAAGGAGCTTAAGGATCAGATTCAGAAGTTCTTGGATAAGGGGTTCATACGCCCGAGCTACTCACCATGGGGTAAACCAGTCCTCTTTTTGAATAAGGACTGCAGTATGAGGCTATGTATAGATTACGGGGAGTTAAATAAATTGACGGTGAAGAACAAATATTCTTTACCGAGGATTTAGGATTTATTTGATCACTTCAAGGGGTTGCAATGTTCTCTAAGATATATCTCTATTCAGGATACCACTAGTTGAAGAACAAAGATTCGTATCCACAAGACGACATTGCGAACTCGTTATTGGCACTATGAGTTCTTATTTATTCCATTCCGATTGACAAATGCACTATTTATATTTATGGATATGATGAACACGATATTTCAGCCGAATGCAAACGTGCGTGTGTGCCATGTTACCCAAGCTACATGCAACTTCAATATACAAGTGTCAAGACTGTTCGTCGACCTAAAACAATTCAGTGCATGTCTCACAATCAAGAACTCTCCTCTCAACAATCTATCAACACAACACAACTCTCTTGAAATAATTATGCACCAATGATTTTTAAAGTCCCAATAATTACCTGCTTACTTAGCTATAACTAGATAGGATTCGAATTTCAATCCCCTATAGCCCGGATGGAACTACAATCCCATGGAATCCGCAAACTTAGCTATAAAATAGTGAATAGAATTTCATTCACATTCCAAGTCTGGATGGAATTTTTTATTTTAAAAAGTTTTTCAAGAATTAACCCCATTTTATCTGCATACTTAGCGACAAACAAGACGAATAGTATTTCAAACAGCTCGCTCAAACCCAGATGGAGTTAATATGTCAACAATGCATAAAAGAAAATTCAAAGAGATGCACCCAAGAGTGTATATGTTATATCAAAGAAATCATCGAGATTCAAGAGCTATCAAGTTCTACAAACACCTATTATCGTGCAATGGTCCAACAGACATCCACAATATCTAATACATCATTACACTTTACCGGTTAAACATGCGTGCTTAAGAATATTCAACAATCAACCTACGGTTTTTCATATCCAATCAAGAGTAAAATTTTTCAAAAAATTTCTTTTTTTTCTCAACTTCCTCATCATAGGCTAATAATCATCATCCTACTTATGCATACGAGATAAACACTAACAAAATGAATTAAATGAATGTAATGAATGCACCCCCCACACTTAAATAAAGCAACCTCAATGCATCAAAACACAGAACACAAACAAAAAACTAAACACAATGCAATGCAAAAATAAAAAACAAAACTCCCCTGGTTTACTGCTCGGCGGCATCCTCATCTTCAACCTCAGGATCACTGAAGAATCATATTGAAACTTTGACTGCGGATATGGCGGCATTCGATTTCTGAAAACAACAAAAATAAAAACGCAAAAACAAAATGAAAGATAAAAACTAACTAAAAGAAAAGAACACTGGGTTGCCTCCCGATCAGCGCCTCTTTTTACAGTCTTCGGCCCTACTGCATGCTTCTTTTGCTCATGGTGGTTCATATCTAGTTTTTCTAACCACCTTCACCCACTTGCGCAGTTTTGCAGTAATTTTTGGTCTTTTCTTCCTCTGCTTCGATTTCCTGGGTACCTGCAAATCAGAACAAAAACTTTCAGCAGTAAAATTCTCAATAGGTCTTGCAATAACCTCCTTAACTTTATCCTCATTCACAACCTTCTTGTGTTCTTGCGACAAGTGATTAATGACATCAAGATTATTAACAACACTTTCACAATCAGGAATTTGCCGGGTATCAAAAATATAAAACTTTACAACCTCCCTATCAAAGTCTATTGTGAGAGTGTCATCGTTAACATCTATGATGAACTTTGAAATTTTAAGAAACGGTCTTCCTAACAAAATAAGACTATTCAACTCTTTGATTTTCATGTCAAGAACATAAAAATCAGCAGGAAAGACCAAATTGTCAACTTGCACAAGAACATCTTCTAACAGACCCCCTAGGATAAATAGTAGATCTATCACTCATCTGGATAACAATTTCAGTTTTATTTAAAGGCCCTAAGCTCAAGGAAGCATAAACAGATTATGTCATGAAATTAATCGATGCTCCTAAATCTATCATGGATGTATCAAGCTGAATATCTCCTATTTTATAAGGAATAGAAAACATACCTGGGTCCTTGCATTTTGTGGGTACCTTTCTTTGAATTACGGCAGAGACCTATTCTCCGAATTCAACTTTCTGACACCCCTTCAATTTTTGTTTTCTCTTCACAGTACACAATTCTTTTAGAAATTTATCATAGCGAGGTACTTGTTTGATAACATCTAATAATGGAATATTGACCTCAAATGTAGTGACCCTTACCTGGATCACCTACTAAACAGAACTTAGGCATGCAATTAACTTAATTAAACAGATATCAGAATAAAACTGCGGAAACCATTAACATTATACAATCCCGAAATCGAATAGCTGTAAAAACCCGAAACAACAGTAATAAAACCTAAGCGAAGCTCCAGCTAGCCAACCACTGACTAGCCCCTCCTGGATCCACCCTCCTCGTCCAATCGCAAACCTGCCCCATGGAATAGGGTGTCTTACAATTTTTTAGGAAGAGAAAGGCATCGGTCACAATTTTTCTTGTCCTAGGACTCCTCAACAAAACGGGGTCGTTGAGAGGAAAAATAGGACACTTGTGGAGATTGCGAGGACCATGATATGTGAGCATTCTCTACCAAAATATTTTTAGGCTGAAGCAATGAACACTGCTTGTTACATCATTAATCGTGTATCAATAAGGCCAATTCTCAAGAAAACTCCATATGAATTATGGAGAGGGAGAAAGCCTAACATTTCATACTTTCGAGCTTTCGGTTCCAAATGCTATATTCATAATAACGGTAAGGACAACCTTGGAAAATTTGATTCCAAATCCGACAAAGGTATTTTTCTTGGATATTCTACTACAAGTAAGGCTTTTAGAGTATTTAATAAACGCACTTTACTTGTTGAAGAATCAATGCATGTAATATTTGATGAATCTATGTCTATAGTTCCTCGTAATACTAACGATGATGTAGAATTACTCGAATAAGAGATGACCTCCTCAAGCTTAAATGATATAGATGTTTCTGTTGAGGAAACACCACTTCCGAAGGATTGGACGCTTCACAAAGATCATTCTATAGATCTTATCATTGGAAGTCCTTCGAAGGGTGTAACCACTCGTTCTTCTCTTAATAATATTTGCAATCATCTTGCTTTTGTTTCACATGTTGAACCTAAGTGCATTAATGATGCTTTATTAGATGATTCTTGGATTATTGCTATGCAAGATGAATTGAATGAGTTTAAACGTAATGATGTTTGGAATCTTGTTCCTAGGCCGCATGATAGATCTATTATTGGAACTAAATGGGTGTTTAGGAATAAACTTGATGAGCATGGTACTATCACTAGAAATAAAGCTAAACTTGTGGCTAAAGGATATAGTCAAGAAGAAGGCATAGATTATGATGAGACTTATGCTCCTGTTGCTAGACTAGAATCCATTCGCATGCTACTTGCTTTTTCTTGCTCTAGAAATTTTAAGTTATTTCAAATGGATGTTAAGAGTGCTTTCCTGAATGGTGAATTGAAAGAAGAAGTTTATATTGAACAACCTGATGGCTTTGTTGATGCTTTACTGCCTGATCATGTGTATAGATTAAACAAAGCTTTGTATGGATTGAAACAAGCTCCTAGAGCTTGGTATGATAAACTGTCAACTTTCTTGCTTTCAAATGGTTTTTCAAGAGGAAAGATCGACATTACTTTATTCACCAAGAATGTCAAAAATGATCTTTTGATTGTGCAAATTTATGTTGATGATATAGTATTTGGTTCTACTGACGAATCTCTTTGTCAAGATTTCTCCAAGCTTATGCAGGAACACTTTGAGATGAGCATGATGGGGGAAATTAACTATTTCCTCGGATTGCAAATCAAACAGTGCAAAGATGGGTTCTTTGTGAACCAAAGCAAATACATCAAGGAGATTCTAAAGAAGTTTGGGATGGAGAAAACAAAATCATCATCAACACCGATGAGCACAGCAATCAGACTCGACAAGGATGAAAATGGTAAAACTGTAGATCAATCTTTCTTTCGTAGTATGATTGGCTCCTTATTATATGCTACTGCTAGTAGACCGGACATTATGTTTAGTTTTTGCTTGTGTGCACGATTTCAATCATGTCCAAAGGAATCACATTTGTTCGCCTTAAAATGCATTTTCAAATATCTTTCAAATACTCCAAATCTCGGCTTGTGGTATTCGAAAAATTCTTTCCTTGATTTAAAAGCATACTGTGATGCCGACTTTGGTGGATATAAGGTGGACAGGAAAAGCACTAGTGGAACCTGTTTCTTTTTAGGAAACTGTTTAGTTTTTTGGTTTTCCAAAAAGCAAAACTATGTTGCATTGTCAACGACCGAAGCCGAATATATGGCTGCTGGTAGTTGTTGTGCGCAAATTCTTTGGATGAAGCATCAATTGCTTGACTATGGTGTATCTTTTTCAAGAATCCCTATTTTCTGTGACAATACAAGCGCCATATGTCCTACAAAGAATCCGATTCAACATTCGCGCACCAAACATATTGACATTCGTCATAATTTTATTCGTGACCACATCGAACGAAATGAAGTTGAACTTCAATATGTTGACACAACTAATCAAATTGCTGATATTTTTACAAAACCACTAGATGAAAATACTTTTATTCGTTTGCGTGGTGAACTTGGCATGATTGAGTTGTAATCGCTTGTAGACATAAGTCAAATTTAATGTCATATTAAGGGGGAGTTTAATATTAAAATTCGAGCAAATTAATGTTGGATAATACAAAATTAATTGTATTTTTTAAATATTATAAAGCTCACATTTTTATATGGTTTATCTGTTTAAGAATTAATTTGCAAAATTTAAAATTAAAGAGTAAAAAATCGTAATTTTACCTCAGGTGGATCGGAACCACCGATCCAGATCGGAACCTCCGATCCCTACCCCGCCATTTCTTATTCTGCGCGGTAATTTTTCCCTCCAAGACATAGATCGGAACCGCTAATTATAAATCGGAACTTCCGATCCGCATCTTATCCGGCTTTTTCAATTATTTTCATCGCCTTAAAATTAATTACCGCTTCAGGATCGGAACGACCGAAAAACGTTCGGAGCTTCTGATCGACACGTGTCTTGATTTAAGTCGACCGCACGATCGGAACGTCCGATCGCAGATCGGAGCTTCCGATCGATTCCGTACCTATAAATATCAGATCGCTCATTCCGATTTTTCACACCTAAAAATCATCTTCTTTTCTCCCTTTAATCCGATCTAAACCTCTCTAAATGGCATCCAAACGCCGTCGTGCTTTAGCCACTACAAGCCAAGCCCAATCCCATGATCAGACCCAGCCTGCCATCTCTAGGCCCATTCCCGAAGACTATCAGGGCCGTACTATTCATCCTGGTCGTATCTTAGATTCCGCCTATTTGGCCCAGTCTCATCTCCTTCTGTTGGACTTTATCAAGGCTCAACAGTGGGAATCTTTCTTTCTTCCATCTGTCCCTGACTCCATCTACATTTCTCTCATTCACGAGTTCTATGCCAATCTTGAACTCGAATTAGGTCATGGTGAGATCACCATTGCCACGATTGTTCAAGGCAAGCATATTCATTTTTCTTCTGCTGATTTGTCCTCCTGGTTTGATCTTCCCAGGAATGGACCCGGTGAATACTTCTCTCAAAACTGGCCTCAAAATGATCCTACTTTTGATCGCGAGTTGTTACTTTCTACCATTCTTGGTCGTCCAGCTACTGCTGCTGATGATCGTATCCACCTCAAGAGTCTTTGTCCTGATTTTCAAATCATTCAAAAACTCATTACCACTTCTATCGTTCCTCGCAGTGGAGACCTCTCCACTTGCAAATATTTAGATTTATACATTCTATTTCATATCATTTCATCTCGACCTTTTAACCTTCCGCGCCTTGTTATGCAGACTATGCATCACACGGCAAAGATGGTGAAAAATGTTTCTTTTCCTTATGCCCGATTTATCAACCGGATTTTGAGTCGTTTCAATGTTGAATTTGAGGGGATACCGTCTATTGAAATCCCACCAAGTCACATCTTTAACCATCAATCTATCACCAGGATGGATTTATCCTGGAATCCTGTGTACTCTCGATGGGTTGAAGATCGAGGAAGAGTATTTTCTAGATTTTCACCTATTTCTGCCTTTCATTTACCATATTCCTCTCTTCCCCACTCTATCCAAATCAAAGGTTTTCCGTCTGGTCCTCCTAACTCTGATATTCCATCCTCTTCCGGTTTTGAGGCCTTTGCGGCCAACCTTGAAGATGTTCCTTTCCAAACTCCTGAGGTCCCTGCAACCCCAGCAAACCAATTCCCTAGCGACGGTCTATTCGAGACACTTCATCGTATGGAGACAAGCATGAACACTCACTTTTCCGAGTTGACTGCTAGAGTTGCTTCTTTGGAGACCCGATTTGATGAGTTCACCTCTCGCTATCCTCCGTAGACTCGCGATGATGACTCTTAGATTTTTATTTTGCATTTTAAGTTGTATTTGGTCTTATGTAAAATTTAAATTCTATTGGAATAAAATAGTTTATATTCATTCTCTTTTATTCACTTATTATTACTTTTTGCTTATCACAAAAAGGGAGAGAATTAATTGGTTAATCAGTTAAATTGAGTAAAAACTATTTATTTGTTAAAAACTTTGTTGCTTATTTCAGGGGGAGTTTTTAAATGCAATTTAAATACTTATATGCTTTTTACTGTCTATTTTTATTTTCTATTTTTAACCAAGTTTTGTGATCATCAAAAAGGGGGAGATTGTTACGCCTTAAACGCATATAAATCTCGGTTGTGAGATTAATATTTTTGATGCATTAACAAGACCCTTTTGTCTATGTTTTGATGATTAACAAAACTATGTTAAAATGTTACTAATGTTTACAATGAGCTTATTACAGAGTTAAAATTTTCAAGGCTCAATTGCGTACAAGTTTATTCAAGATCAGAAACAAAATTCAAAGACTTATACTGCTACGAGTTCGGAAGCTCCGATTGGCGTTCGGAACCTCCGATCAGGATCAGAAGGACCTTCGGAAGCTAAGGGACGATCGGACGTTCCGATCAAGGTTCGGAAGCTCCGATCTATTTTCAAGGAATTTTATATTGTTCGGAAGCAGAACGGAAGCTACGAAGTGACGATATCGGAAGCACCGATCATAGATCGGAAGTTCCGATCTGCAACGGCAGCCTGATAATCTTGTCCGGAAGACTTTTGCCCGACAACATATTTAATGCGCCGATCGGAAGCTCCGAAGTGGGATCGGAAGTTCCGATCCTGTACAAACCGCGTGACTCAGAATTCAAATTTCGGAAGCTCCGATGCTGGGAACGGAAGTTCCGATCGATGCCGAATTTTCAGCTATAAATAGAGGCATTCCGAGACCATTTCAAGCATCCCAACATCTTCAAGTCTCTCAATCCTCTTAAGTATTATTTGAGTTATTTGTTGAGAAATTTGTAGCCCCTTTGAGCTTTCAAAATATATTCATATATCGAGTTGTATCCGAGGTTGTGAAAATCGTTGGTGTAAACACTTGAGTGTGAAGCCAAGTGTTGTGTGATTGTTGAGGCTATCCTTGGAGCCCTTAAGGCCAAGTGTTGAGTTGTATCGGTGTGGTGATCGTGTCAAGTTGTAAGGCTATCCTTGGAGCCATCAAAGCCAAGTCGTTCGAAGTGTTAGTGGATCCTTGGTTAATCGATCTTAACCAAGAAGGGGAGACGTAGACGATTTATCGTCGAACTTTCATAAACATCTCTTATCCCTTTTATTTACATTACGCATTTATTTACCGCACTTATTATTAATTGCTTTAAGTCTTCCGCTTGCGTACTAGCATAATCGCTTTAAATTGCTAAAGTTGCCAATAGAACCTAAATCCCCCCCCCCCCATTAGGTTCTAACACTATCATAGTAGAACTCTGCTCAGTCAAGTGGCGCCATGGTATGTAGCATTATGGGTTGTCGCATCAGGAGGTGGATCACACAACAGGAAGGAATCTTTGGATATAGGTGACCTAATCCCGTATTAATGGATCCAACCATCCACTCAAGAATACAGGGCTGAGCGATCCCACTACGGGTTATATCAAGGTAAACGATCAACATGATAATGTATGCAACATAATAATCGTGACATAATATAAGAAAATAAAAAATTTCATATAACATGCAAACATAAAACATGCATACTCAATCAAGATATCTCGGATAGTACGTTCGTACCTCTATTCAAGCAACCTAGCAACTCTGGCTCACAAGTTCAAGCCTATAAGAAAGTAATTAACATATAACTCATTGCGTACTAAAAACTTTAACTAGACTAATATCTACTTCCAAAAGCTAATTAGAGTCTAGACTTATACATGCATCCATCGTCAGCGCACTGATGACGATAGCCGGTCTCAAACTCTAGGCACAGTTTGCTATGATCTTGGTAGCGATTCATTATCACTTGAAAATGGCTGCCTCGGCCCCTATTTATAGCCAATGATCGGACATTCCGATACCTAGTTCGGAGCTTCCGAACATGCCTTCAGAAATTCCGATATCTTTTTACCGTACGCGTGTCCTATGATTGGACAACTCACTGTTCTTGTAGAGTTTGGATCTTCCAAACTCCCTTGAGTCAAATCACCAATCAGAAAGCCCATTAATTTTTATAAAAATGCGATCGGATCTTCTGAACTGTTCGCTACATCTGACTACATCATTTCCTTCGGAACTCGTTCGGAGCATCCGATCTTCTGTTCGGAGTTTCCAAACTTCCCAGACTCTGGGGCTCTCTGGACCCTTTTTGATCATCCTGAATCTGATTTTCCACTCATTAAACCAAAATTAGGATTCATTAATCATATTTTGACCAATTAAAAATGTTTTGACAGTTGATTAACTTAAGTGTAAAATCTGGCTTCTACACCCTAACCCAAGCGCAGCTCCGCTTCAAGCCCCGTAGCATCTTGGTATCACCTGGCCCTCGGGAAGACGGCTAGAAACCCTAAGATTTATACTGAATCAAGATTCATGCACACAATTCACACAATAAATGTGAAGTCTTGGCCCCTATTTAAGCATGGTTTCGGAAGATCCGATCTTAAGTTCGGAAGCTCGGAACATGCATGAATGTCACGTCTAGGAAAACCACTGATCGGAAGCTCTGATCTCGACTTCGGAAGCTCCAAACTCTCACTTTAGATGTTTCAATCTCTTGCATCCATCTACGTGTCCAGATACATTTGACACCTCATAAGCCCGCATGACCTGACCTTCGGGAGCTACGATCTCAAGTTCGGACCTTTCGAACTGCACCCTCTGCTTCCGAACTCAATCTTTTGTTCCGAATAGTTCAGAGCTTCCGAACTCCCTTTGGTCAACGTTCAACTACAAAAAACTGTGAAATAGAAACGATAATTTAGAAGAGGTTCATAGACCGTTTGAATTGTATTGATTAAAAAACACGGTTCTCCATAACCGCTGCTACAACCTCTTAAATTGATATGTATTAGATGCGGCTACATTTTCGCTCCAAGTGATGTCCTTTAGAAGTAGTTGTCTGAAAACGCTGCTATACACGATGTATTACAGTGGTTAAAGACCGCTGTGAACACTCCAGCTTCTGAAGCAATGGAAAACCAGTTTACTTGTTGTGTTGTAGAAGCGGTATATAAAACCGCCTTTGAAAACCGCAACCCATATCAATTAGGCATTTAGCTACATCTCTTTCTTGTTCGAGGCAGTCACAGCGTCATCGATCCTCATCTTCAACCGAAATCTTCTTTACTTTGCGGGTAATTATATTTCTTGCCTTTGTGTTTATTTATGGTTCCTCCGATCCTCTTCATATATAGTTGTTGGTTGATGGAATTTTAATTCAGTTTAGTTGGTGTTGAGATTGTAGATTAGTAGATTCTTTCAATGACTGTCGTATTTGTATTTTTTTTCGAAGCTAAAAAACTATATAGACATCAAACGTTAAAAAAAGATACAACAGAAGGCTGTGAGAAGACCCGCCTTACAAAACCAGACAAAGAACCAGACGACCTAGCTAAGCTATGAGCCATTTGATTCGCTGATCTACGAACAAAAGAAAAGGAAGAGTGTAGTTCTGAAGCGAGAGAACTACAGTATTCTAAAATTAAGCCCAAGCTTGAAACATCCTGAATCGTCGACCTTAAAGCTTCCACTACTACGAGCGCATCAGATTCTACAATAACTTTTGAAAGATTAAGCTCATTAATCCATTTGAGAACCTCACGAATGGCTAAGGCTTCTGCTATGATCGAAGAAAATGAGCCAGGAAGACTCCCACACATATCCGAAATGACAGCCCCGGATGAATAACAGATAATACACCCAACGCCGATACGAGGAGGATCTGTAAATAATGCTGCATCAACATTGCATTTGAAGAAACATGACGGTGGTGGGCACCAAGCTGTTGATATCTGCTGTATAGATGAAGGTGCATTGTTTTCATGTCTCTTATTTGTCTTGAGCCATTGAGCATGCTGATCCATTGCTGTATGAAATACTATGGTTGTTGGTGTAAGTTTTCCATTCCACACAACATTATTCCGAGCGTTCCATATACCCCATAGAACCATAGCTGCATTTTCAATATCAGATAAAGGATGGTTGTCTGTGAATGAAATCCACCACTCTCAAAACGAAGAAGCTGCTCTCACAATGCTCCCGCATGAAAACAAACACCAAACACTCCTAGCAAACGGGCAGAGAACCAAAACATGAATATCAGATTCGGGTTCATGATTGCAAATCGGACACCATTCTTGCAAATTAACTCTCCTTCATCTTAAAGCCCCCTCTAGTAGGTAGGCACTGCAATAACGATCGCCAAAGAAAATTTCTAACTTTAGGGGGAACATTAAGCTGCCAAACCGAAGTCCAATTGACTCAGAGAGTGAATAAATTGGTTGATGAAGGGATAACAAAAATTTATACCCACTTTTAACCGTATAAATCCCCTTCCCCAAAGGATCAGCCCCCCAGATCCACCTATCTTCACACTCCCGCTGGCTCAGAGGAATGGATTGAATAAGATTCTTATCTCTCTCCTCAAACACCTCATTTAACAAGTCAACATCCCAACCACAAGTATCTGACAATCTCAAAGAGCTTACTGCACTAAGCTGCAACCCCGGCGGACAAGCTGAGACTATATAGGGGTTACTCACATCAGGCAGCCACGGTGTGTCCCAGATCAAAGTCTGATGTCCAGACCCGATGCGTCTCCGAACTCCTCGACTGAGAAGATATTTAGTTTCCAAAAGACTCCGCCACACGTATCTTGGATTGGCTCCTAGATTAGCCTCCAAGAAAGAAGATGAAGTATAATAATGAGCTTTGAAGACTTGAGCTACTAAAGAATTCGGCTCCGAAACTAGCTTCCAGCTTTGCTTTGACAAAAGTGCCAAATGATACAAGTGAATCTTACGAAATCCCAAGCCACCTTCAGACTTATGATATGTTAGTTTGTCCCAACTCATCCATCTCAATCCCCTTTGATTTGATCCAGTTTTTTCCCACCAAAATGAGTTCATCAGCGCTCCTGCTCCTCACATAACAGAGAAGGAAGAAGAAATACACTCATCACATAAGCAGGTAGTGCTTGGACCACTGCCTTTAGAAGAATCTCTTTACCAGCCCGTGATAACCATTTATGTCTCCACCCATGCATACGCCTCCAAGCTTTCTCTTTCAAAAAAGCAAACACCTCCCTCTTATTTCGACCAATCAAAGACGGTAAACCCAGATAATTCCCATGATCTGTAGTGTATCTCACCTCAAGAGCTTCACATATTAGATGCTTAGTTTCGTTTAACAGATTTGGACTAAACGAAATAGAAGATTTAGAATAATTTACCATTTGCCCGGAGGCCCTCTCATACAAACTAAGACAATTTTTGACTCGGTTGCATTCCTCCTCCGTAGCCCCAAAAAACAATAAACTATCATCCGCAAAAAAGAGGTGAGAAATAGCCGGAGCCTTACGGGCCACTTTAATCCCATGAATGTTGCCTCTCATCGATTCTGCCTGTAAAAAAGATGAGAGACCCTCAGTACAAAGCAGAAAAAGATAAGGAGAAAGAGAATCTCCTTGACGAAGGCCACGTTGTGGGATGATCGGGCCAACTTCATAGTCATTTTGGAGCACCTTATATCGCACCGAAGAGACACATATCATAACAAAGTATACCCTCCTGTGAAAACCCAAACAAATCAACATATGCCTTAAGAAAGGCCATTCGATCCGATCGTATGCCTTTGACATATCAATCTTCAGAGCTGCCACTCCCGTTTTCCCTTGAGTTTTACGCTTTAAATAGTGTCCAATCTCAAAGGCCAATAGAACATTGTCTGTAATATGCCTTCCCGGAGTGAAGGCACTTTGAGAGGGATAAATAACTGAATTAAGCAATCCCTTCAGCCGATTAGCCACTACTTTAGCAACAATCTTGTAGCGTACGCTGCATAAAGATATGGGACGAAGATCATAGAGATACTTCGGACGTTGTTTCTTTGGAATCAGGACTATGATAGTATCATTGATCCCATTAGGCAAAAATCCTCGATTCAAAAAATCCAAGCAAGCAGTAGTGACATGTGCGCCCGTAATGTCCCAGAAATGCCTGATAAAATCCCGGGTTCATTCCATCTAGGCCTGGCGCTTTATCTTTATGCATTGATTTAAGAGCAGCTAGAACTTCTTTCTTTTCATATGGCCGAAGAAGCAAATTGTTGTGATGATAATGAATTCTTTTAGTAACATGAGAAAAAATGGTGTGTTCACTACCTCCATTGGAAGAAAATAAGTCTTGGAAGCAAAAATTTCATTCTCACCTGATTTGTTTTCAAGTATAAATTTGATATTCGAGATTGAGAAATATGCGATGAGTATTGTTAATGAGTTTCATATCATAAAAATTAACTTAGTTTTAACATTTTTAGCCGATTAAAATGTCTTACAAACTGTGATTTTTATAGAAAAAGTCATGGACAGAAACACAACTCTTGGATTCAACTTTTGCTCATAAAAGTTTTATTTTTTTTTTTACAGTGTCTGAACTCTTTGAATATTAATTGGTGAATTATTTCTATTTCCTTCATCGTAAGCTATCACCAAGTTTTCCTTCTAATATTTGACTAAGTTCAATTCAACTAAGTTCAAAAATTACTAATTTCAGAATTCTGTCCCACATTTAATATTTGACAACTACAACAGAAAAATAAAATAGTTTTAATATTTCAAACTGGTGAACAATAGAATTTCACCATAGGAAATGTTTTTATTATTTAATCATAAAGAAAACAATATTTGTTATTGATCGTTAAGCTGTGTTAATAATTGACAATAGTTAACAATAAGTGGATGTATTACTGAAAGCACAACGAAGTTATTTTTTCAGATTATTTAAGTTTTTATGAATACTAGTGATCGAGACACACGTGATGTGTGTGCCACATTTATACATAAATATTAATTATATCATGTGTAATGATAAGTTTGTTATGAACTAAAATTATGATGAGATTGAAGAAAGTATAAAATAATAATTGACATTGGTTGGTAACATAAAATTGTACAAAAAATTGACATATTTTTGCCATGAATTAGAATTGCAAAAAAAAAAATTATATCTAAAATAAACACAATGAATGTTTCATAAATGATTCATAACTTTCAAAAATATTTGCAACTCAACCAACATTTACGGGACAAAAAATCAAAGCATATAATTCATTGAAAACTTATTTGAGCTAAGTTTGAAATATATTAGAATCTAAGTTATGACTTCTTCTAATAAACTTTCAAAAATGTCTACTAGCTTGTTGAAACTCAAATTTAAAATTCATTTACAACCTCTCATGATCTTTGTGCATTGACACGTGACCTGTCCAAATAAAACAACCTTGAATAGAATGAGTGCAAGCCAATAATTAATATTAAATATACACTCATGACTATAACATAACAAAGGAAATATTATACATAAAAGAAAATCATATATCTCACAATATTATTTTTCCGATGTATGTGGATTGTGGAAGTATACGACATATATCTTTATATACTATATATCTGTTATATGCACTATATCGATCATGTAAATTTTCAGCTTTGGCCAAAATCTTTGTGCAATTTTGAGAAAATCTTCTCGAAATTATCACATATATATATATAGCTAGCTTGATGAAAATACTTTAATTTTTAATTCTATTTGAAAAGAAAATGTGTCAAATATAGTCAATTCTATTAAAATGCAACTAAAGTTAATGGAATTCTTCTTATTTTTGTATTAACATTGAGCTTTTATATAAACATCAAGATTTAATGAAGTTTGACTAAATACACATGGTCGTAAATTTCTTGATCCATTAAACTTGACGATGGAGCGAGAAATTAGTACCATATGAACATGAAGCTTGTGATGTAGATTTACTTGTTTTGTAACATTCAAAAAAGGGGATGAAGTAGAGAAGGCAATTTTGATTACCTACAAAAGTGAGACACAAACATCACAAAAAAGGGTCATAAGATAAGAATTGTACAACATAATTGCAGTTTGTGTTTAAATAAGAATTATAAATTAACTTCTTTCATAATTTAATCTGTTGAATTATTAGCAACCAACGTGAATGAAAGAATATAAGAGACCCGAAATACTTTATATTCTAATATGTGAGTGCTGAGTTAAATTCGAAATAAAATTTTGGTATGTAATCTAACGTAGCAAAAGAGTTACTTTGATCTCCTCATGCAGAGATAAATGAAAACTTTCGCATCAATACAAAAATATATAGTTGCGAGTTCCATGCATGTACAGATGCTATGGTAGAAAAAACCTTCAAAATATATGAAAAATAACAATTTCGCGCTCATACACAGTACACTCAACTAAAAGAAACTGAAAAAGAAACCCAAAATCAGAAAAAGAAAAAAAATCTAATCTTTTTTTTAAATCAAATACTAACTATAGCTTCATCACCTCGTTATTAATTACAATCATATGGAGGAAACTAAATTCAGGTGAGAAAAGTCTCTTCACTTGAATTTAGATAGAAAGAAATAGATAAAAATATCCATCACTCAAATCAAACCCAACATTAGTGATCGCATTAGGTGGATAGCAATAGATTAGTGGTGAACACCAAAAAAATGTAAAAAAAAAGGATTACGCATCAATACCGACTGAAATATAGTTGTAAGACGACCCAAAGCACACAAATATTTTAAAGCAAGCATTACAACCATTCCAAAACACAAACTGAAGTATTTGAGAATTAAAAATATCATCAGAACCCAAATCCTAACATAAAAAAATAAAAGATGGCATACTTTGAATTACAAAGTGATTGAATGGAATTATTAAAAAACTAAAGCTTGATGGTAAAAAACCTCAAATTCATTTTTTTTTGGACGTAATCATGAATTTCAGTTTCGATTTAATTAAACTGTTCATAAAAAAATAATATAAGTCGATCGCACAATGGAAATAAATTCCGAGACATAGCATAGTTGAAGATTTATTCGTGTGAGCACTGAGCAGCCTGCAGCCCTGTAGGATAATCGATTTTAGTTTTGGTTTATGTTTTTCCATTTATGCCGAAAGCCGTAAGCCAACAAACATGGAGGAAGCAACGGGTTTTACAACCATTTCAAAACACAAATTGAAGGTTGCAGCCAATTATAAGTGCTTAGCGCTACCGTATCCTTAATCATTAATTTAAATGTGTTTGAAATTAGAACAGTGAAGTCTCAATCTTTTAGTGAAAATTTCTGGCTACAATTCATCAATTTAGAAGTTCAAGAAGCAAGAACACCTTCAAAATAACCCCCCAAAAAAAAACGAAAGGCAAATATAGCCTACTAACATAATCTAATCGATTACTACTTGGACAACCAATTATCCACTATAACTCATAAAAAGTTGTAAAAGATAAACACAAAACTCCATTAATACATCCAGTACCCCAAAATAACAAAATAATAATTACTCAGAATTTGCAATGACAGAATATTAGGCTTATTTTATACTGGAATTCAAAGTTGGCAACAAAATACGCAACTCATCATTGAAAACCAGCAGGTCGATTAAAAACACATAAATAATACATTGATTACAAACGCAAGAATAATACATTGATTACGAACAAATGATAATACATATCGTCACATAATAGCAAGGCTAATCATAATAAGTCAAAATAGAAAATTATATATCCTTCCAAAAAACCCAATAAAATTTAAAAAAATTCCTTTAAAAAAAGACTAATAAATTATATTAAGCCTCACATTTTCATTTCCAGAAAACATGTCATAAACTATAACTTGATATTAAAATCACAAATCATCGACAACTTTCACCATCCATTTTATGATAAGAACCGAAATCCTGAAAGTAAAATAATGGAAACTGAAATTACAAATGGAAGTGATGATTCGTTAAAATCCCGTTTAATGAAAAAGTAAAGTTTGAAAATGAAACTAAAATTCATTTAAAACTAAAAGGGTAAATAAGTTTTTTTTATCCAGTAACTTTATCCCCTTTTGGTTTTGGTCTATTAACTTTTCCAATGTGGGTTTTGGTATACTAACTTTGTATTTTCAGTGTTTTTTGGTCCAACTTCGTACGTGTCAGCTTCTGATTGGTCCACGTCATCATTTTGGACCAATAAAAAATTGACACGTAAGCAGTTGGACCAAAAAACACTTAAAATGTAAAGTTAGTGTACCAAAACCCATATCGAAAAAGTTAATAAACCAAAATCAAAACATGAACAAGTTAATGGACCAAAAAACTTATTTTCCCAAACTAAAACTTGACAATAAACAGATTAAGGTTTTTAGAGTGAAAAAAAAAATAAACTGACTGTGGTTGAGTGAAATTAATCAATGAGACAATGAATTGAAAAATATGAACAGATTTCTTACATGATGATGATCGGGTTGATTTAGTTGTTGTCTATCTTGGCCCGTAGTGGTTGTAGAACTACCAATAAAATACTTTTTAAAACATGAAAACACAGTAAAACATGTAGCAAAATATGAATGATGTTTAGTACCACTTCAATATCAAGATCATTAACAAAATCAAGTACAAACGCAAACCCAGATCATATCCATGATTGCATCAAGGTAATATACCAAATTACTGATTGAACCAATTAGCACATGAAAGCCAAAAAACAACGAATGTTTGAAACATTGAATACCCACAAGAAAGTCACAAATAATCGAGAACAATGTAGGTATGTGGAGAAGAAGAAGAAAATTTAACGAAATCATGAACAAATAGAAGAAAGAAACAAATCACCTTGAATTGAGTTAAATTTGTTGGCCCAATTTTTGATCAAATCTGGAGAGTTTGCTTTGAAATAAAAGGGTTGTAGCAAACAAATGTGGTTTTGCCGATGCAGAAGTTTAAAGCCGATCGGCAATTATAGGAACGAACGTGAGTTGCATATATTATTGATTGGGCCATACCAAATGTACAAAGAGTTTTCTAAGGTGTTCTCAGCCTTTATAAAATAGTAATAGATAGTAATATGTTGATGTTGATTTTTTCCTCCGGGTTCGGTCTGGTAGGGCAGTTCTTAAAATCTTCAATAAATTGGGTCGAGTAGGGCACGACGGCGTTCTGCACAGACAGAAGCTAAATTAGGGGGCGCCAAAGGTGTTTCGGGGTGACCCCTCCGATGCCTAAGTCAGTGCTCAAAAATGAAAAAGCTTGACTAAAAGTAAGAACAAGAGAATATGTGTGTGTGAATGTGTGAACAAGAGGTGAATAGAAGAGATGAATGAATAAACCATGAACCATACCTGTATTTATAGGGGCTTGGAGGGGTAGGTTACCTTGTCAAGGTAGAACATGTGTTAGAGTAGGACTCTACTCGGGTAGGAGCCCTGACCAAGTAGGACTCTAACATCAATTTAAAGATAATATCAAATCTTGGATTCATAATATATTGTCCTTATCTGTTGATGATCTTCATGTGCCCTAGAGTAGTGGAAGGTTCTAGATATTGGGCCCTTTTTGGGCTTGGGTCGGGCTCCAACCGTACCAGTTAGGGCTCAAGCCCATGTATTCATGATTATGATCTTATTCCCTAACAGGGTCATTTCAGACTGGGCTTCTCATAAAATAAGACTAGATGGACCTCAAAGTGTATTTCCAAAAATATGGATTATTGGGCTCGGGTCGGGTTAGACCTGTATATTTTTTAGGGACATCAATAGTACCTCCCCCTACTGGTTTAAAGAAGTATGAAATTTAGACCATATAGTCCTCTGGCCGGACCCCGAGCCCCATATACCATGCTTGTAATATAATATACCGCAATGTGTTTTCTGTGAACGGTCCGGATCTCGATCCTTGTCATGTACTTTCTCTGGACGGCAGAGATCTCGCGACGGTACGATTTCCGAGAGATTCCCTGAGTGATGTGGCTCACCCCGGACCGCTGATCGGGATTGTCATCCAATGGCCCACCTTGATTCACTCCCACTATAAATAGGGCAGTAAAAAATTCTTTTTTCACCTTTCACAGCGACTGCGTTACTCTGTCAAAGTTTTGAGAGCTCGCCCGACCCGCGCCGCGATGACCGACCCTCACTGGTTCCTTTCGAGCCCTATTACCTTTTTTCCTTCTTTGTAAGTTTTATCCTTTCCCATAAGAATTAAGATGTCTTTCCCGGACGAAAACGTAGTCCGGGAAATGGTAGCCTTTATAGAGGGCTCTCCTCCCCCTGAGGTGCCTAAGCATAATGACTCTTCAGGGTCAGATGTCGACCCGAGCCCTTTTGAGACTCGGGAAGCAAAAATGCGGAGGCTTTATGCCCTTAGATCTAATGAAGCTCAATTACGAGAGGAGGGCAAACACTGGTTTGAGGTTTAGCCTCCCATTTAGGTCCAGACATGGGCCCGACCATCAGGGATAGGTCGGGGATGCCGGACACTTATGACCTCATACTTCCCGGTCGACAAGACCGAGCTCACAAACCCCCCAAGGGTTTTTTAAGTTTTTGTCTAGACCAGGTCAAGATGGGTCTCAGGTTTCCCATCCCCGAGATGATCTTGTCCTTGTGTCAATATTTATGTATATGCCCGAGCCAGCTGACCCCTAACTCTTTTAGTTCTATCCTATCCTTAGGGGTTTTGTTTTGTTTTTTCCGGGTTTCTTTAGATGTAGGGAATTTTACCAAATTCCTTCAAATCAAGAAGACAGCCCCGTGTCGATTTTATATTTCTATCCGACCCGAGTACAAATTTTTAAAGGGAAAACCGAGCTCTCACAAGGGCTGGAACAATAGATTCTTCTTTGTTCATCCTGAGCTCGAGCAGCCTTGGAGATGTCGATCCAATTGGGCAATGAACTTTACTTCCCTTGATTTTCCTGCCCAGCCCAGTCATAATTTCACCAACTTCCTTGCTACCTTATCTGAAAAAACTTTTCATATCGAGAGCCTAATCAAAGAAGACCTGCTTTGCAAATATGACTTTTGTAGGAAAGGGATAGAGGTCCAGGGTGATTTAGGTAGGAACACTTAACTTTTCATTCACTTATTTCTTTATCTTCCCGTGCATTCGTATTAACTTTTTCCTTTTTCTTTATTTACAGACGAAAGAATAATCGGGGCTGAAATGACTACTAACTTCCGAGCCGCAGCCAAGAGATTGAAGCGAAAGAAACCCGAGGTGTCTGCGGAATCTGCCACTGAATCTGACCCGCAGATTCCCGACCAGCAATCCAAAAAGACTTCTAAAAAAGTCCAAGGAGATAAAACCCCAAGCAAAACTGAGCCCCTTTCTCAAGCCAACATCGCTGCTCCCGGCAAGGGGAAGGAAAAAGTTTACATTGATCTTGGGTCCATTCCCGAGCATATGGAGCGAGGTGATCCCGACCACCCCTATAGTCCGGGAGTCTCCTTCTTTGCTCGACCAGACCAGCCCGGGAGTCTGAATATTTTGCAGCACATGGTCTCTACAGAAGACCTAGAGATAGTCCGGGCAGTTTCCGGACAAAGAGGCTGAGGAATCTCTGGCCCTTTCTTTTATGCAGGTAATTCCTTTTCACTTTCCCTTAGAATTTCTATTCTCTCATCCTTGAATAATACTTTGACCTTTTCATTTGTAGACCATGATCTGGGCGGGAGAGGTAACTGCTCGATCTTTCAATGCCCGAGTTGACCATTCTCTGAACCAAGATGCTCTGGTGAAGCGGATAACCGTACTGGCCAGGCAGATCCGTGACCTTAAAGATGCTCATGATCAGGAAGTACATGACATGAGGTCGGACATCGAGACTGCTCAGGACGGATGGGACGGGGCCAAGAAGCGCATCAAAGAGTTGGAAGATGCTCTCCTATCTAAGGATCAGGAGTTCGAGGCTGGATGGGCCCAGAAGAAAAATGATTTCCTCACTTCCTCTGATTTCGCCGACCTGTGTGCTGAGAAGAATGTTGCTTTTTTTGAGGATGGCTTTAAGGGGTATCTATCTCAAATCCGGGCTGAAGGTTATTCTGAAGCCGAGCATCCTTTCTCCTCCCTCGACTCTGCCAAAGCCTTGGATGACTTGCCTGATGAGGAAGAGAAGTCGGAGCAAGAGGAGCCTGTGCGGGAGGAAAAGGAGGTCGAAGCCAAGGGTGATGCTGCCCCTTGATTTTAACTTTTTTTGATGTATTCGTTCATGGTTAAAACAATATCCAAACAAATTTTGTTTTCCTAGACCCTGTGCGGTTTTGTTCTAGCTTTCCTTTTTATTTCATGAACGACCCGTGCTGGGTATTTTGATATGACGTGCCAAATTTCATTAAGTATTGAATACATTCCTGAGCTGTAAATCTTAACAAAATTTTGCTATGTGTTGAATGAATTCCTGAACTGGAAATTTTGACAAACAATTTTACAAAGTATCGAATGAATTTCCGAGCTGGAATCTTAACAAGATTTTGCTAAGTGTTGAATGAATTCCCGAACTGGAAATTTTGACAAACAATTTTACAAAGTATTGAATGAATTCCCGAGCTGGAATCTTAACAAGATTTTGCTAAGTGTTGAATGAATTTCCGCATTGGAATTTTGACAATCAATTTTACAAAGTATTGAATGAATTTAGAGCTGGAATCTTAACAAAATTTTGCTAAGTGTTATATTGATTCCTGAGCTGGAAAATTATACAAAATTTTGTTAAGTATAATATTGATTCCTGAGCTGGAAAATTATACAAAATTTTGTTAAGTATAATATTAATTCCTGAGCTGGAAAATTTAAACAAAATTTAAGTATGAAATATTTACCATGAATGGCGTGGTGAGTGCCGAGTTGGTCGGGCTTTAATTTGACCACGAATGGCGTGGTGAGTGCCGAGCTGGTCGGGCTTTAATTTTGACAACGGATGGCGTGGTGAGTGCCGAGCTGGTCGGGCTTTAATTTTGACCACGGATGGTGTGGTGAGTGCCGAGCTGGTCGGGCTTTAATTTGACCACGAATGGCATGGTGAGTGCCGAACTGGTCGGGCTTTAATTTGACCACGAATGGCGTGGTGAGTGCCGAGATGGTCGGGCTTTAATTTGACCACGAATGGCGTGGTGAGTGCCGAGCTGGTCGGGCTTTAATTTGACCACGAATGGCGTGGTGAGTGCCGAGATGGTCGGGCTTTAATTTGACCACGAATGGCGTGGTGAGTGCCGAGCTGGTCGGGCTTTAATTTGACCACGAATGGCGTGGTGAGTGCCGAACTGGTCGGGCTTTAATTTGATCACAAATGGCGTGGTAAGTGCTGAGCTGGTCGGGCTTTAATTTGACCACGAATGGCATGGTGAGTACCGAGCTGATCGGGCTTTAATTTGACCACGAATGGCGTGGTGAGTGCCGAGATGGTCGGGCTTTAATTTGACCACGAATGGCGTGGTGTTTGACAAAAATATGTCGTTTTTTCATAAGTAATTTCTAACATAAATCTCAAATATTAAGAAATAACAAAAAGGACTACTACTACTATCAAATTTAAATACAAAAATAACAAAATAACTCACAACCCATTACTCCTAAGAGGTCGAGTAATTCCCCAAATCTGGTCGAGACTCTAAGAGTAATACTTCTTCAAATGTTGAGCATTCCATGGCCTTTTCCCTCTCTTTTCTTGGGCGTCTTCCAAATAATAAGCGGCTACTCCTGCCTTCCCTATCACCTTGAAGGGTCCTTCATACTTTGCATCCAGCTTCCCTCTCTCTCCATGGTGTTGAATTTTTCTCATAACCAAATCCCCTTCTTGAAAGGCTCGAGGGTAGACCCGTTTGTTATAGGCTCGGGTCATTCTTTTGCGATAAGCTGCCAACCGAACTGCAGCTCTAGCTCGATTTTCTTCAATAAGATCCAAATCCATGGCCCTTAATTTATTGTTGTCAGGGCCGTAGGCTATTATTCGAGCGCTTTCCTGTCCAATCTCGATGGGCAGAACCGCTTCAGTCCCATACACCATATTGTATGGTGTCTCGTCCGTCCCGCACCTTGTTGTAGTTCGGTAGGACCATAACACAGATTGAAGTTCATCCACCCACTTTTCCCGTGCTGAATCTAAACGGGTCTTGAGTGTTTGCACGATAGTTCTATTAGTAACTTCTACCTGCCCGTTACCTTGGGGATAAGCAACAGACGTAAAAACTTGTTCGATCTTCATCTGCTTGCACCAAGCTTGGACCTTAGAACCACAGAATTGTCTTTCATTGTCTGATATGAGCCTGCGCGGTATTCCGAACCGACAAACAATATTTTTCCATAAGAAATTTAGCACTTCCTTTTCCGTGATTTTTGCCAAGGGCTCAGCCTCGACCCACTTTGAAAAATAATCAACTGCTACTAATAAAAATTTTCTCTGACCCGTACTGATTGGGAAAGGTCCAACAATGTCCATTCCCCATTGATCGAAAGGACAAGAAGCCACTACTGCTTTCATAAATTCCACGGGCTTCCATTGCAAATTAGCATGCCTCTGGCAATTGTAGCATGAGTTGACCAAAGCAGATGCGTCCTTCTTCATGGTGAGCCAGAAAAACCCGGCCAGCAAAGCCTTCCGAGCTAAGGCTATACTACCCAAGTGATTTTCACAACAACCTTCATGTATCTCTCGTAGGACATAATTAGCCTCGTCCGGGCCAAGACACTTGAGAAGAGGTTGGGAGAATGACCTCTTGAAAAGTATTCTATCAACCATCAAAAAACGTAAGGCTCTTCTTTTAATTTCCCGGACCTTTTTGCTATCGTTTGGGAGCTCATTCTTGGTCAGGTATTTGTGTATGTCATATCTCCAATCTCCTTCTAGTACGTCCGCTATTATGTCATCTAGACTTTCAAGTTGAGATACCATCTCTTTTCCCTTTAGTTCGGGCTCGGATGGTTCTCCAACGGAACTTGCAAGATGGGCCAAGTGGTCGGCCTTTATATTTTCAGCTCTCGGGATCAATTCCATAGTGAGTTCGGTAAAATCTTCCTTGGCTTTGTCCAATGCTTGGGCATATTTTATCATCTTTTCATTCTTGGTTTCAAACTTCCCCTTGCTCTGTTGTATGGCCAACTGTGAATCTGAATAAAGGGTAGCTCAGGATATACCGAGATTCCGAGCAGCCTCTAGTCCGAGCAAGAGTGCTTCATATTCTGCTTCATTATTAGATGCTCGGAAATCCAACCTTATTGAGATGTTGGTTTCCTCACCCCAAGGTGATACTATCACAATCCCGACCCCGCTTCCTGTTTGACAAGATGATCCGTCTACAAATATCTTCCAATGGTCTTCTTGTTCTAACTATACAGTCTCTGCTAAAAAATCAGCTAGGGCTTGAGCTTTGATAGCAGTTCAGGGCTCAAAATTTATGTCGTACTCACTTAACTCTGTAATCCACTTGATCAATCTTCCTGATACATCTGGGTTGGCCGCAATTTTTCCCAAGGCGCTGTTGGTAAGAACAGTGATCGGATGAGAGAGGAAATAGGGCCTTAGCTTTCTGGATGTAATGACGAGGGCCAGAGCTAACTTTTCTTGTGTCATGTAGTTAAGCTCTGCTCCTTTCAAGGCATGACTGACGAAATAAACAGGTAGATGATTCACCCCCTCCTTCCTGACTAGGACCGAGCTAGCAGCTCGGGGAGTGACAGCTAGATACACAAAGAGCTCTTCTCCCTGTATTGGTTTGTTCAAAACTAGTAGTTCTTTTAGATATGTTTTCAACTCTTGAAAAGATTTTTTTCTTTGTTCATTCCACTCAAAATTTTTAGTTTTTCTGAGTGCTTTGAAGAAAAGAAAACTTTTGTCCGCCGATCTTGAGATGAACCGCGCCAGTGCGGCAATCCTTCCTGACAGCCGTTGGACTTCCTGAATGTTCTTGGGTGACTCCATAGAGATGATGGCCTGAATTTTTTCCGGGTTAGCTTCAATTCCTCTCCTGGTGACCATGTACCCCAGAAATTTCCCGGTTTGAACCTCAAATGTACACTTGCTCGGATTAAACTTTAGTCGATAATCACGCAATGTTTGGAATGTCTGAGTCAGGTCGGCAATGAATTGTTTAGCTGTTCGGACCTTGACCAGAATGTCATCCACGTACACTTCAATATTTTTGTCTATCTGTTGTTTGAACACTTTGTCCATCAATCTTTGATAAGTGGCCCCAGCATTCTTGAGCCCAAAGGGCATAACCACATAGCAATAAGTCCCCGCGGAAGTAACAAAACTCACTTTATTTTGATCTTCTTTGGCCAAGGGGATTTGATGATACCGCTGATAGGCGTCCAGGAAGCACAACAACTCGTGCCCGGATGTAGAATCTACCAGCTGGTCTATTCGGGGCAAAGGATAACAATCCTTTGGACATGCTTTGTTCAGATCACGAAAATCTATGCATATGCGCCACTTGCCTGAAGACTTGGGTACCAGTACTACATTTGATAACCAGGTCGGGAAATATACTTCTTGAATGTGTCCAGCTTTCAAGAGTTCCTCAACTTGTCCTTGAATCAAAGCATCTTTTTCAGGCCCGAAGTGTCTTTTCTTTTGAATAATGGGGCGATAATCCCGCATAACATTTAGCCTATGCTCCACTACTTCTCTCCGTACTCCCAAGAGATCAGATACAGACCATGTGAAGGCGTCTTTGTTCTCCATCAGACATTGTATTAATTGCTCTTTAAGAGAGGCTTCTAACGTCCGAGCCACCTTGACCGACCCGGTCGGAGGGCAAATCAAAAATTCTTTGCACTCTTCTTCGGCAGTAAGAGGGGTATCTTCTTCCAACAAATTTACTCGTTCCCAACCTACAGACCCGGGTCGGTCATCATGATTAATTTTGACTGCTTTTTTCTATCCGTACCTCTTCTACGTAGCACTTTCGAGAAATCTTCTGATCTCCTTGAACCTCGCCCACTTCATTACCTACAGGAAATTTGATCTTTTGATATAGTGCTGAAGCCACGGCCAAGAATGTAGTCATGGCTGGTCTTCCCAAGATAACGTTATATGCTGATGGTGCATCCATGATAATAAAGCTGACAATTCGTGTTTTACTTGTACGGTCCTTGCCCAAAGTGAGCGCAAACTGATCAATCCAGTAGGTTGGATGGCATGACCCGTGAACCCGAACAATGACGTCACCACAGGTTCTACTTTATATTCTCCCAAATCCATCTGATTTATTGTCTCTTGGAACAGTACATTGACCGAGCTCCCGGAATCCACAAAAATCTGGGCCACATTGTAATTGGCGACTAGAGCTCAAACAACCAGTGCGTCATTATGAGTAGTATCTGACAAGCCTTTAAGATCATCCGGGCCAAAGGAAAGGGTCGGGCCTGTCCTAACCACCTGGTCGGCTATCTCCATGTTGCTCAATTTCCGACTGCTTGTCTTCCTTGCCCTATTGGAATCTCCATCAGTCGGTCCCCCAGATATCATGTTGATGACACCTTTTGTGGGAGGGGGTGGTCCTTGGTTATTCCCAGGTTGATTTTGATTCGGACGCTTGAAATGTCCCTGTGGCGGCCCAGGTCGGGGTCTTGGTGCATAATGATCGGGACCTTCGTGACTCCTCTTATTCGAGGGATATATCCTCCTTTTTGTCATGCCAACCTATCCTTCATCCCTGGCTCCTGTTGTATTATTCTTTCAATTTCTTGCTCCAGCTGACGACAATCATTAGTATTGTGCCCATACTCATTGTGAAAGTCACAATACTTATCTGATTTTGGCCTACGGGGCCCCTGCTCACTCCATGGAGGTCTCTGTAGAAGTCTCTTTTCTTCACATATTCGCATGGCCTGAGTTTTACCCATCCTTAGAGGGGTGAAAGAGGTGAATTGTCCAAGAAGCTAGGGTCGAGGAACTGGTTCCGCTCTCCGAGGCGTGTTAGGAGTTTTAACATTCTTTGGGCTCAAGGGCTTGTCTGTCCACCCATTTGACCGAAAAACTTGTATCTCTTCTAGATTCACATATTTTTCCGCCCGAGCAAGTAGCTCATCGTAAGTAGATGGTGGTTTTTTGATCAAAGATTTAAGAAAATCCCCCGTAGCAAGTCCTTGGGTGAAAGCGCTGATGAGCAGATCAGTAGTAGCAGTAGGCACTTCAAGGGCCAAAGCACTGAATCGTCGAATATATGTGCGCAAATCTTCTTGGCCTTGCTGTTTGATGGCAAAAAGACTAAGAGTAGTTGTAGGGTGTTTTTTGCTACTAGCAAAGTGGTGTAAAAATGCCTTGCTGAAATCTTTGAACTCCTTGATATCCCCCGTTCGTAGTAGGTTAAACCATTGCTGCGCTGGCCCAATCAGGGTATTGAAGAAGATTCGGCACTTGATCGGGTCAGAATATTTGTGCAGCAGTGCGGCATTTTCGAAACGGGGCAAGTGCTCTTCTGGGTCTCCTTTTCCATCATATTCTCCCACATGTGGGAACTTAAAGTTTTTGGGGAGTTTGGACTCCAGTATTTCGGCAGAGAAGGGAATATTCCGGACTGGCGTGGCTAGATATCCGGATTGTTTTTTCTTCAAAAGTAAAAGAGTGGGTGCCCGGTTAGCCAACTTGTGGCTAAGGGCTTTT
>NW_027331783.1:0-23492 GCF_033568475.1 Henckelia pumila
TATTTAATGAAATATAAGTCTGAAGCATTTGAAAAGTTCAAAGAATTCAAGGCTGAAGTAGAAAACAAGCTAGGTAAAAGTATTAAAGCACTTCGATCGGATCGAGGTGGAGAATACTTGAGTACCGAGTTTTTGGACTATCTAAAAGAGAATGGGATTCTCTCTCAGTGGACTCTCCTATGACACCACAGCTTAATGGTGTATCGGAGCGTCGTAATCGAACTTTGTTGGACATGGTTCGATCCATGATGAGCTTCACTGAGCTTCCACTTCGTTTTGGGGCTATGCGCTTGAAACGGCGGTATTGTTGTTGAATAACGTCCACACTAAAGCAGTGGACAAAACACCATACGAGTTATGGAATGGCAAAGCTCCTAAGTATTCATACTTGAGGATTTGGGGATGTCCTGCTTACGTGAAGCGGACAGTGGGAGATAAGTCACGGATAGTCGATTCCAGCTTGTGTCTTATTTTGTGGGCTATCCTCGAAGAATTCAACCGGATATTATTTCTATGATCCTGCTGAAACAACGGTGTTTGTGTTTTGGAATGCACCTTCTTGGATTGAAGGAGTTCTTATTGGATACGAAAGGCGAAGATGATGGAACTCGAAGAAGTTCAAGAAGAACCGAAATACAAAATAACGATCCCACACCTCAGGAACCTTGATGGACACGCCTGCACCTAGAAGATCCGAGAGGACTTCTAGACCTCCAGTTACGATATGGTCTTCTTCTTGAAGAGGGTCAAGATGAAACCCGACATTGGATGTGATAAAGCAGCTTCAAGGAAGCAATTTCTGATGCGGATTCGAATTTTTGGGCTTGAAGCTTATGCAAATCAGAATTGGATTCGATGCATACTAACCAAGTCTAGTGCTTTAGTGGATCCTTCCGATGGAATTGTTCCAATAGGGTGGTAAATGGATCTACAAAAGAAAGCTTGGGCCTGATGGTAAGGTATTGACTTACAAGGCGCGGATTTGGTGGCCGAAAGGTTATAATCAAGGACAAGGAGTTGACTAAGATGAAACCTTTTCTCAGAGCAATGTTCACGTCCATAAGAATAATAATTGCCATAGCAGCATGAATATGGACTATGAGATGTATGGCACCTGGATGTGAGGACTGATTTTCTTAAATGGAGACATTAAGGAAGGAGACTCTATATTGAAGCAGCCTGAGGGGTACACATCCATGGGAAGTGAGCATAAGGAATGCAAGCTTCAGAGATCAATTTATGGTCTAAAACAAGCATCAAGAAGTTGGAACCAGAAATTTGATGAAACAATTTAAAAAGACTTTGGTTTCATCAAGAACCGGTAGGAACCTTGCTGTTTGTACAAGAAAGTAGTTAAGGATGCGGTGACATTCTCTAGTATTCTATGTTGATGACATCATATACTCATTGGGAATGATGTTGGGATGTTGCAGTCAACAAAGATATGGTGATCAGGTAGAATTTTCGATGAAGGATTTGGGCTGAGGCATCCTCTATTCATGGGATACAGATATCTATAGGGATAGATCTAAGAGAATGATAGGACTCACTCATCAACCTACTTTCGATCACAATTTGAAACGGTTTTCAATGGATGGGTCCAAGACCGAGGACATAACTACCAGGTGTCATGGAGTTTCTATATCCATAGTGATGTGTCCCAAGACTGATGCAGAGATAGAGAATTTGACACATGTACCATATGCGTCAGCTTTAGGTAGTCTCATGTATGGGATGATATTATACCAGACAGGAAGTAGCATTTGCTCTGAGTGTCACTGAGCAGAGTATCAGGTTAATCCTGTAGATGATTGGAATGGAAAGCCGTGAAGGACATTCTTAAGAACTTGCGAAGGACTAAGAATATGTTCAATGGTTTATGGACGGACGAGAACCTCAAACTGGAAGGCTATACCGACTCTAGCTTCCAAAGTGATGTGGATGACTCGAAGTCACCCTCTGGATTTGTGTTCATGCTCAATGGCGGGGTGCTGTCTCTTGGAAATGTTCCAAGCAGGACACCACAGCGGTTTCCACCACTGAGGCTGAATACATTGCAGCATCAGCTGCTGCTAAAGAGGGCCGTTTGGATGAGGTAATGTTCGTCCATAGATGGTGGGGCGTGCATCTTCCTTGAAGTTTGCTTGGTCGAAATCCCGGTGTACTGCGACAACACGGGTTCAGTTTGCTTCAAGCAAATGGTAACCAAGGTCTCATTCAAAGATCCAAACACGTACTAGAGGCGAAATACCACATAATCTGGGAGATTTGTGGGAAAGAGGAGGACAGTCAGTGGTCAGAACGAGTGGCCTCTGCAGACAATACGCTGATACCCACTTACTAAGCTTTGCCAGGACCATTGTTTGACAACATCGCGAAGCAATGGGTCTACGTTGTATGACTAGTTGGCTATAGGGCAAGTGGGAGATTGTAAGAGTGGGTGCCAGTGAGCCAACTGTGTGGATATGGGCTTTGTTGACTCTTTGTATAAACAATCTTTTGTTTAATATTATTTACACTTTTATGGCAATGACTTTATATACTTCATATTGTTATATTGTGATATACTATTGTTGTTTTGATAAAGACCTTGAATATACTATAGTGTATGTAAGATGTGGTAGAACATGGAGATGTCTATCATGAAATACATCTTATAGTCACTGTATATTCTAAAACCGTTCCTAGTCGATTGAGCCGTCCGATAATAAGGATAAGGAACTCGCTCGAGTTTGAGACTAGCATTTGCGATGCGGAGTACCACGTTTCATTGGTAGGGAACATGGAGATGTTCGAAGCATGCAATGGATATTCATAGGATGAATAGTCGAACTACCCTATTCGGACTTTCCAAGTGGTTATCACTTATCGAGTGGATAAAGTCCGCGGTTTTGGTTGTACACCATTAGTCCTTACGACTTGAAACAACATGGAGACTCTATATGCTAGTATGTGCTTTGACTCGTTTACCCGACCTGAGGGGGTCATCAGGTGTCGAGATTGGGTACAGTTACGACACATATAGGAGTCAATGCATTGTTGTCAAGGATTCACCACATTACTTGCGATTGTGGATATCCTATGCGATCTGAGGAGATATTAGTGTGATAATCTCTGGCCAGAGTACTTGATGTGCTTTAAGAAATGGTTTCTTAGTAGCACATGCGATGTCACTATTTTGATCTTCAAGATGTATTGCATAGTTATCGAATCTTGAGCGACTCTCGATATACCAATGGTTGTTGATTCGATCGGGATATATGGATGAAGGGACCGTACTGTACGCTAACCAAAATCTACTGGTTCTTGTAGGCACTATCAGTGATACCTAGGGAATCATGGGGCGATGTTGCTAGGCGCTTTACCATGATTCGTTGGGCAAGTCGGAAAGTGTTGTTCCGAGTCACAAGGAGTTGTGAGCCCACGGCTAGCTGTATCCCTGAACCATTGAGGGTCACACAGTGTAAGGGAGTTTTAATCCCCGTTGAGATAGTTAAATTTAAAGAGTTAAATTTAATGAACTAAGGAGTTGGACTTCTTAAATCAGAGTAAGGGAGTAGGATTTCCTAAAATGACATAGGGATGGACATTTTTGGTAACCACTGAATTCGGATTCAGGAAAATTTATTTTGACTTAAAATGTGCAGAAATGGTTTCTGTGCACATTGGTGAAATCGTTTCATCAATCGGAGTCACGATGAATTTTATATTAATTTCTGAACGAGCGGGCTTTGCTTGTCGGGCCCCTAGCTTATGATTAATGGGCCCTAAGGTGTTATGTAGGCCTGCATTATAAATAAGTTATTTCGCAGTACAGAAATTACACATAATAGGTCATAATTTTTTGAGACAAGAGCAAAAATCGAAACCCTTCTCCTCTCAAAGAATTTTCGGCCGTCCCCTTCCTCTGCTCTAGCCCGAGAAAATTTCCGGTCCTGTGAATTTTGAATCGCAGTAAGGAATAACGATATCAAATTAGTGTATTCTCTTCGCAGAACAACTTCTGATGAAGATTCTTCTAGTGCAATCTATCAGAGGGAATTAAACATCTGTTCGTGGACCTAGATTGAAGGCGTTCCATCGTTTCCAGGGAGGAGACAACAGAAGTGACAGCAGAATTGTTCTGTTGGTGTCCATTAATCTCGTTGCGAGATTTGAGGTATAATTTATTTAATTGTTAATTTAAAATTTTACACGACACACAATAATTCAATCGTTGTATGGTTGATACCCACACCATGGAATACGTTCCATGAGAAAATTTTTAAACTTCCGCTTTTGCACCGCGGTAGTCAATCAGTAATTGGTCTGGGGAAAACTAGCCAGTTTTCCAACAAAGCTCCGATCAGGAACCGAAAGCTCCGATCTACCCCTATCCGGAGTCAACAAGGTGATATGTTGACACAGGCAGATTCAGGATCTTCGGAAGCTCCGATGGTAGGATCGAAGTTCCGATCGTTGTCTATGATAAAATAGGAAGGCCGAGGCTTTTCACTTTCATCTGCCAATTTCGAGTTCTACCTTTCCATCTAGTCCTTTTGGAGCTGTTCTAATCTTCGTAGGCTTGGTCCGGAGTGTCGGCGAGGCGTTCGGTTGTCGTAGTCAGAGTTGTGCCCAAGTTCTGGAGGCATCGACATCAAAGGGCTAAACGACGGACGAAGGTTTATAGCTTTTGCTTCCTATAAATATTTAGGAGTATGCCAATAAGCTTAGTTAAGTCTTTTAGAGCACTTTAATGATAGTAGTATCATTTGGCAGTGTAGAGCAGGACTATAGGCTTGGACACTAGAGTTGGTAGAGCTTGCCACAGTTTTGAGGTACGGAAGTACTGTTCGAATATCCTGACTGAGTATGCATGTATTATGATGACAGCATGGTTAATAATGTCATTGATTTATGCTGCATTTCATTTGCATCTTTGCTGTATCTCTTTCGAGATGTCTGTTTAGTAGGGTCTGCTACCCTATCCTGTTAGTGGATGGACTTTCCATCGATTTTGGTACCCGCGTATCCACGGTTATCTCGGTATGGTGAGCCACCTCCTGAAGCGATCGGCACAGCGTGCTACATACCAAGGGCCCGGTCTTGTCTCTTTTTAATTCCCCCCTAGAATCCTTGACCTCGAGTCTATAGGGAGTTTCACTTTGCATGCATGTATACTCATACTCCAACTCTCATCGCACTGAGCGTTTTAATGCTCACATCTCGTACTCTGTATTTTCTGGACACCCTATTCCACTGGGGGCAGGTTTGTTTTCGATTGGTCGAGGAGGGTGGATCCAGGAGGGGCTAGTTCAGAGTGTTGGCCGGTTTGGAAGCTTCGCTTAGCGTTTTATTACTGTTGTTTGGGTTTATACAGCTATTTGATTTGTATGTTGTATAATTATTGGATTTACAGATTCCTTTATTTGGGATAGTATTTAATGTTTATGGTTTCCGCAGTTTTAATTCTTTTTGTTTTTTGATATCTGTTAATGTTAATAGCATGCCTAATTTCTGTTATAGTAGGTGATCCGGGTAAGGGCGTCACTACATTGATTCATCGAGAAGTTGTTTCTATACTGGGTAAAAAGTGAGCTGAACTTTCGTCCCCCATCAAACTATTAATTCCATAATGAATTCATTCTTCGTTGTGTAATTGGCAATCCAATCACAAAGTCTATGGTGAACATCTTCCCATGTCCCAAGTGGGAATGAGTCATGGTTTCAGAAGACCTGCTGGCCTTTGATGTTCAACTTTGACCCTGTTGACATGTCAAACATTTCGCTAACAAACTAAACGATTTCTTTCTTCATACCTGGCCAACAGTATAGCAATCTGTAAATCCTTGAACATCTTTGTACTCCCTGGATTGAATAGAATAATACAGTGTGAGCCACAGTCATCACATCATCCATCAGTAAATCTACTGCTGGTACCGACTTTCGCCCCTTTTGTGGATGCACGATCCCATCCTTCATTGTATACAATGCACCCCCTTTATCGTTCTACTTTAAGTTTCCAAGTTAAGTAATCGCTGGTCTGAAGCCTGACCTGATTTCCGAATCTTGTCGAGCATAACTTTGGAACCATAGTTAAGGCTGATAGGGCACAAACTTCCATCGGCCTCATCTCCTTCCAATCTGAGTCGTTCAAAATCTGCAATCAACTGTTGTTGAGTTGTCATTCTGGTCAATGTTGGAAGATTTACGACTCAAAGCCATCTGCTACTACATTAGCTTAACACCACCCTGATGGTAGCTAATATTAACAGACATAATCTTTCACCAATTATTCGAGTCATCTGTCTTCTTGCCTCATGTTCAACTCCTTCTGCGGTGAAGAAGGTACTTCCAAACTCTTAATGATCAGTGAAAATCTTAGGCACATCTCACCATGAAAAGGTAATGTCCTCCACCAGTTTGACGTGCGAAGACAACTGCTGCCAATTCACAGGTCATAGGGTAGGGTAATTCTTTTCATGAATCATGTCAACTGTCGTGAAGCATATGCTATCCACCTTTCCATCCTTGCATCAAGACAGCCCCTAATCCACTCTTGGAAGCATCTGTATAAATTACGAATCGACTGTTCCTTCTGGTATGGCTAGTACTGGTGCTGTTCATCAACTTTTTCTTTAAACACTAAAAAGCTTTTCTCACACTGATTAGACCATTCAAACTTCACACTTTTGCGAGTTAATGACGTTAGTGGCAGCGCTATCTTGGAGAAATCCTGAATGAATCTCCTATAGTAAACCCGCTAATCCCAAGAAACTCCGTATCTCTGTAGCATTCTTTGGAGTAACCCAATTTTTAATTGATTCTATCTTTGCTGGATCAACCTCTATTCCCTTAGCCGAAACTATGTGACCCAAAAAATGCAATCTGTTCCAGCCAAAATTCACACTTACTGAACTTAGCAAACAATTGTTTTCTTTCAGAATCTGCAAGACTGTAGTTAGATGCTGACGATGCTCATCTGAACTACGAGAGTATATCAGTATGTCATCTATGAATACTATGACAAACTGATCTAAGAAAGGCTGAAACACACTGTTCATAAGATCCATGAATACTTCCGGTGCATTGGTAACTCCAAATGGGCATGACTAAAAACTCGTAGTGGCCATAACGAGTCCTGAAAGCCGTCTTATGAATATCTTCATCTTTCACCTTCAATTGGTGATAACCTGATCTCAAATCGATCTTGGAGAATACTACTGCCCCTTGTAACTGATGCAAACAAATCATCAATCCTTGGCAGTGGATATTTGTTTCTTCACTGTTACTCGATTCAGCTCTCTATAATCGATGCACAGTCTCATAGACCCATCTTTCTTCTTGACAAACAATACCGGTGCACCCCAAGGCGATATACTCGGTCTAATAAAGCCTTTATTGAGTAGCTCTTGTAGTTGCTCCTTCAATTCTTTCATTTCAGTCGGTGCTAATCTGTATGGTGCTTTGGAAGCGGGTTGGGTTCTGGGCATTAATTCAATCCCAAATTCTACCTCCCTAGCTGGAGGTAATCCTGCAATATCATCAGGAAATACTTCTGGGAAATCTCTCACTACCTCGACGTCTTCAAGTTTCGGTCGAGGTAATTCTTGGTCGCAAGTGACACTTGCGAGGAAACCTTCACATCCTTTATTCAACAGTTGCATGCCTTACCTACTGAAATTAAAAGAGATGAATTATTTTTCGGTGTGGCATGGAATAGAAACGTTTCTCCATCCTTAGTTTTCAAGGAAACCGTCCTCCGTTTACAGTCTATGGTAGCCTCGTAACAAGACAACCAATCCATACCAAATATCACGTCAAAGTCCGACATTTTGAGGATAATAAGATCAGCATACAACTCATGACCTTGCATCTGTATACTGCATCCTTGATAATCAAATCACTACTCAATTCTTCCCCTGAAGGCAAAGATATACTAAATCCCGAAATTGACTTATCCGGTACCAAACCCGATTTATTAACAAATTCAACAGATATGAATGAATGTGTAGCTCCAGTATCAATTAAGATATGAGCAGGAATACTGGAAACATTAATCATACCTGTGACGATGGCTGAGTTTGTGTCCACTTGCTCATGAGTCATGGCAAACACTCGGCCTTTGGCCGGTCCTCTTTGTTGGGGACATTCCGTTTCAAAATGTCCTGGTTGTTTGCACAAGTAACATACACCAGTTCCCATCATACATTGGCCTGAATGAAGTTTTCCACATTTTTGACAAGCTGTTGGTGCATTTGCCGGTTTTGGTGCTGGCAGGGCCAACTGTTTCTGCCCTTGAGGTCGAGGCTGTTGTTGTTGGTACGGTCGGTGTTGAGGAGGGGCTTGGTACGGCCTCTTTCTGTTAGAATTTCCTTGTTGGTCTCGACCCTGATAGTTAGATCTCTTTGCCTGTGACTCTTTGATAATATCGTTTCTGTCCTTTTCGGACAGCATGGCCTGATCTACCGCTTCTTTGTAATTTTTCGCTCCACTTAGTCTAACATCCTTTCTGATGAAGGCATTCAACCCTTCTGTAAAGTGTTTCAACTCTTCAGCAGGATCACCAGAAATCATCGGTACAAAGTATCTTCCCCTTTCAAACTTCTTTACATACTCCGCAATTGACATGTTTCCTTGACGGATCTCCAAAAACTCTCTAGCCAACCTGTTTCGGGTGCTCACCGTGAAATATTTGCCGTAGAACACATCCTTGAATCCATTCCAAGTAAGGGTGGTTAGGTTCAACGCTGCTTTGGCTCCATTCCACCAAACACGAGCGTCATCACGGAACATATAGGTAGCACATCTCAATTCTATCCGCATCCGTGATCTGCATGAATTCAAAAGCAGTCTCCATAGCTTGGAACCATTGTTCCGCAATCAAAGGATCAGTCTCTCCTTTGAACTCAGGTGGTCCCAACTCTAAGAACCTTTTGTAGATTAGGGTTTTGATTAGCGCAGGATGGTTATTTCCGGCATTAGCTGTCTGGGCTTGAAGCAACTGTTTGGATTTGAGCTCCCTGAGCACGGCTTTGCTCTTGAAGCAGAGCAGTTAATCCCGCCAAAAACTGGTTGTTTTGATTGTTCTCACTATCTGGCCCGCAATCATTATGGTTGTTGTTAGCGGCATTGGCGTTGGCGTTGGTGTTATTTCCCTTACGTGATGCCATAGTCCTAAAGTCCAATATTATCCACACCGCTCAGTCACGATTCAATACGTAAATATACTTTAACATGTAACATGCATACAATATATCATCGCATTATCATACACATAATCGAATAAACATCATAACTTACAGACATGAAGACTGAGCGTTGGAGTCGTGGCGAGTATGCATGAATGTTTCAAGAAAACCCAGAGCGAACTGCTCTGATACCAAACTGTAACGCCCTCAACCGATGAAGATGTTACAAAACTAACATAACCTTACAATAACGCGGAAAAGAAATTTTTTTTTTTTTGAAAGATGTATGCATACATCAAACCTTACTTAAAACATTTCAGAATAGTTTACAAACCAAATCCAAACCTTAAAATTTATAAAACTTGTTTACAACCTTAAAATACATCATAAAGTTGCAAATAGCTCAAGACATAGCATATCACACTCAACACATAACACACTCATGCATCGCCCGCCGGTCCGACTCCTTGCTCTTCTTCATGTCCGACATTAAACTCGTCGACATATGCATAAATGTCATCCTCATTACCTGCACCATTCAAGTATAGTGAGTCTAAAGACTCAGCAAGTATATGCAGTAAAAATCGTGAGATTTCAAATATCATTTAAACGTAACATAACATAACATAAAACTCATCATTTGGTGACGAATTATGCGAAATTGTGGCAACCGTCATAATGGGCACATTCATCCTTTTCTTGTTGATCAACAAGCATATGGCACTAAGCCTCATAACATTCGTTCTTTGGAAAGGCCCTCTCCGGAGCTCATCCCGGAGCACCAGTCCCGTGTACTTATCTGTCTCATGAGCCATGTTTGGAAAGCCCCCTCCGGAGCCCAAACCGGAGCACCAATCCCGTGTTTGCCACCACAAAGACACATTAAGACATCAAAATCTTTTCATGCATCAACATATCATATCATGATTCATCTTAACATCATTCATTCATATCATTTCATTCATTATGAAACATCATTGTTTCATCGTAAATTCCGTCATAACTTTCATTTCATGAACATAAAACTTTACTCCATTACTTCATGCATGTCATAGATGATAAAAATCATACTTTCATATTGAACATAGGTTTCATGAATGAAACTTAGACATTTACATGCATCACATAGCGTAATCGATCCACGTAAGTCGTTCTTGTCGTTCTTGACTTAAAACTTGAAACTTTTTGCATAGAAACTCTTAAATATATTTTATAAGCCTTTGAAGATCATAATCATGAATTTAGGACCCTAAAATAACATAAACAAATCATGAATTTCGAGTGAAAGGCGCGGCCGCTCAACTTCTAGGCGCGGCGCGCCTGACCTGCGCAAATGGTTCATCTTGATCGCTCCTAAACTCTATTTTTAATTTAGAATTTGAAAAAGCGGTAAACATAAAAGTTGTAGCTCTGGATCTTGGCTTTCTAATGCCGAAAACCGCACCTCAATTGGAGCTTTCAGTAAAAGGTTATGCTCATTCTCCCCAAATGTGTCACTGCCGGGAATTCAAAACACTCGACACACTTTGGGGTGATTTTGACCAATCTTCCAAAATGATTTTGACAAAACCCAAAACATCAAAGTTGTAGATAAATAAGCTAGATTTCAAATAGAATTGGCCTCATATCATTTGGATTACTACCCTAATTGTTATCCTCAAAATCATAACAAGTATAGGTAATCCGGTGCCACCAAACACAATTTCAACACTTCAAACTTCAAACATAAACTTCTTTTAATCAAAATCCTAACTACATAAATCATCAAAGCTCATTTTCTTGTAATTGAACATGGTTTAACTAACTTCAAAACATTAAAATCTTAAAAGAACATGAACCTATTTGAATCAACTAACAAGTTATTGATCAAGAAACAACCTGCGCTTCTCAATCTCGTAAAACATTTCATAACTTCACACTCTTGAATTATTTGTTCATGGAAAATCAAAACCATTGCCATACCATATTCACATAAAACACATACAATTCATATCAAAATACATAATCGCTTTTTGAATGGGTTTCAAAATCTTTTATATACTTTTGTTGAAAAACTTGCACTTGAAACTGAAGGACGAAGTTGATTCCGGGTTCTTGGCAACGAGCTAACCACACCACCAAATTGTAACGAGGATTTGGAACACTTGTGGCTTGTTGACTTTCTTCAAGAACCGTGGAAGGTTCAATAAAGAAACAAGAAGGAGACAGATGATAAGAATGGAGAGAAGAGGGAAAGAACTCGTGTAGGAGGATAGGGAAGATAGAGAGAAGTCAAAGGGAACAAGGGGACATGGGAAAGTAATGGGGGGTGGGGAATCCGGAGTAGGATAGATAGGAAAATGATCATTCAATACATAATGTTGTTTGTGTTCATCTTCTAAAATGCAAGTCAGTCACCCGTCCCGACTCGTCTGATAAAAATACCATCCCCGACTCATGAGCATCAAAAACTTATCACATATTAATACTTTAAAATCGTTCCGTAAATATACGCTCTATTCATCTCGTTCGTAGGTATAGCCTCGTCCCATGATTCCAAAATCAAAACTCGAACCTTGAAAGACACATTAACTTACATCGAAAGTGCGTCTAAACATAAAATAATTTATATCATGAAACTACCAATAATCATTAAATCATAACATTTAAACTAATTTATGGCATAAAAATCATAAAAATTATTTTATAAATCATCGTAGAGTGAGTTTAGTGGATTTGGAACCCTTGAACAACTCAACCCTCCTTAAAAGAATTTTGTCCCTCAAAATTCGCAACTCACCCAATAAGTTCTGGGACATATCGGCTAACGTCATATCTTGTTCAGTCTCCCAAGTAGCCTCTTACAACTAATTGATTTTGCGCCATAAGACCACTATTAACCATCTTGATCTCTTTGTTTCTCTACAACTTCCGGTACTCGTGTATCCAAAATTTTGGAATAGGTACCTCTTCCATATGACAAGTATCGGCGTCCACTATGAACTGGTTCATGAACGAATGGACATGGGAAGGATTTTGAGATACATACTTCCTCATACTTCGAAGCACATGGAAAGACGTCGTTGTACTCCTATCTAGATTTGGAGGCAATGGCTAAGTCGATCAGGCTCTTTCTCCAATCTTGTCTAGGATCTCGCAAGGCCCAAGATATCTCGGACTCTGCTTTCCTTTCTTCCCTAATCTCAAAACTCCTTTCCAAGGTGACACTTTCAAGAACACATGATCACCTACCTGAAACTCCAAGTCTCTACGCCTCTTAACGGCGTAGCTTTTCGTCGACTCTGTGCTGTCAACATTATGTCCTTGACTTTTGCTATCATGTCGCATGTCTGTTGCACTATTTCTGACAATACAGCTCATTCTCCCATTCATCCCAATGCAAAAGAGTCCTACACTTTCTCCCATACAAAGCCTCATAAGGAGCCATTCCAATAGTAGCTTGATAACTATTGTTATATGTGAACTCCACTAAAGGCAATTTCGATTCCCAATTTCCATACAAAGTCAATCATGCAAGCCCTAAGTGAATCCTCCAGTATCTGAATCACTCGCTCAGATTGTCCATCTGTTTGTGGATGAAAAGCTGTACTGAAGGCTAACTTTGTCCCCAATCAATGATGTAGACTCTTCCAAAAGTTTGATGTGAACTGGGATCCCTGTCAGAGACTATCCTTGGTAGAACTCCATGCAATCTAACTACCTCTCGAATATACAACTCTGCATATTGATTCATCGAGAAGTTGTTTCTAACTGGGAAAAAGTGAGCTGACTTCGTCAACCTATCAACTATTATCCATATTGAATTCATTCTTCGTTGTGTAATTGGCAGTCCAATCACAAAGTCCATGGTGACATCTTCCCATTTCCAAGTGGGAAATGTGTAATGGTTTCAGAAGTCCTGCTGGCCTTGATGTTCAACTTTGACCTGTTGACATGTCAAACATTCGCTAACAAACTTAACGATGTCTTTCTTCATACCTGGCCACCAGTATAGCATCTGTAAATCCTTGAACATCTTTGTACTCCCTGGATGAATAGACTATGGTACAGTGTGAGCCTCAGTCATCACATCTTCCCTCAGTAAATCTACTGCTGGTATCCACTTTCGCCCTTTGTGATGCACGATCCCATCCTTCACTGTATACAATGCACCCCCTTTAGCTTTATCTTTAAGTTTCCAAGTTAATAATTGCTGGTCTGAAGCCTGACCTGTTCGAATATTGTCGAGCAAACTTGGAACCATTGTTAAGGCTGATATGGCACAAAACTTCCATCGGCTCAACTACTTCCAATCTGAGTCGTTCAAAATCTGCAATCAACTCTTGTTGAGTTGTCATTCTGTTCAAGGTTGCAGATTTACGACTCAAAGCATCTGCTACTACATTAACTTTACAAGGATGGTAGCTAATATTACAGTCATAATCTTTCACCAATTCGAGCCATCTTCTCTGCCTCATGTTCAACTCCTTCTGGGTGAAGAAGTACTTCAAACTCTTATGATCAGTGAAGATCTGACACTTCTCACCATAAAGGTAATGTCTCCACAGTTTGAGTGCGAAGACAACTGCTGCCAATTCAAGGTCATGGGTAGGGTAATTGTTTTCATGAATCTTCAACTGTCGTGAAGCATATGCTATCACCTTTCCATCTTGCATCAAGACAGCCCCTAATCCACTCTTGGAAGCATCTGTATAAATTACGAATCGACCTGTTCCTTCTGGTATGTCTAGTACTGGTGCTGTCATCAACTTTTTCTTTAACACTAAAAAGCTTTTCTCACACTGATTAGACATTCAAACTTCACACTTTTGCGAGTTAATGACGTTAGTGGCAGCGCTATCTTGGAGAAATCCAGAATGAATCTCCTATAGTAACCCACTAATCCCAAGAAACTCCGTATCTCTGTAGCATTCTTTGGAGTAACCCAATTTTTAATTGCTTCTATCTTTGCTGGATCAACCTCTATTCCCTTAGCCGAAACTATGTGACCCAAAAATGCAATCTGTTCCAGCCAAAATTCACACTTACTGAACTTAGCAAACAATTGTTTTTCTTTCAGAATCTGCAAGACTGTAGTTAGATGCTGACGATGCTCATCTGAACTACGAGAGTATATCAGTATGTCATCTATGAATACTTTGACAAACTGATCTAAGAAAGGTGAAACACTCTGTTCATAAGATCCATGAATACTGCCGGTGCATTGGTAACTCAAAATGGCATGACTAAAAACTCGTAGTGGCCCAAACGAGTCCTGAAAGCCGTCTTATGAATATCTTCATCTTTCACCTTCAATTGGTGATAACCTGATCTCAAATCGATCTTGGAGAATACTACTGCCCCTTGTAACTGATCAAACAAATCATCAATCCTTGGCAGTGGATATTTGTATTTCAATGTTACTCGATTCAGCTCTCTATAATCGATGCACAGTCTCATAGACCCATCTTTCTTCTTGACAAACAATACCGGTGCACCCCAAGGCGATATACTCGGTCTAATAAAGCGTTATTGAGTAGCTCTTGTAGTTGCTCCTTCAATTCTTTCATTTCAGTCGGTGCTAATCTGTATGGTGCTTTGGAAGCTGGTTGGGTTCCGGGCATTAATTTAATCCCAAATTCTACCTCCCTAGCTGGAGGTAATCCTGCAATATAATCAAGGAAATACTTCTGGGAAATCTCTCACTACCTCGACGTCTTCAAGTTTCGGGTCGAGGTAATTCTTGGTCGCAAGTGACACTTGCGAGGAAACCTTCACATCCTTTATTCAACAGTTGCCATGCCTTACCTACTGAAATTAAAAGAGATGAATTATTTTTCGGTGGTGGCATTGGCATAGAAACGTTTCTCCATCCTTAGTTTTCAAGGAAACCGTTCCTCCGTTTACAGTCTATGGTAGCCTCGTAACAAGACAACCAATCCATACCAAATATCACGTCAAAGTCCGACATTTTGAGGATAATAAGATCAGCATACAACTCATGACCTTGCATCTGTATACTGCATCCTCTGATAATCAAATCACTACTCAATTCTTCCCCTGAAGGCAAAGATATACTAAACCCCGAAATTGACTTATCCGGTACCAAACCCGATTTATTAACAAATTCAACAGATATGAATGAATGTGTAGCTCCAGCATCAATTAAGATATGAGCAGGAATACTGGAAACATTAATCATACCTGTGACGATGGCTGAGTTTGTGTCCACTTGCTCATGAGTCATGGCAAACACTCGGCCTTTGGCCGGTCCTCTTTGTTGGGGACATTCCTTTGCAAAATGTCCTGGTTGTTTGCACAAGTAACATACACCAGTTCCCATCATACATTGGCCTGAATGAATTTTTCCACATTTTTGACAAGTTGTTGGTGCATTTGCCGGTTTTGGTGCTTGCAGAGCCAACTGTTTTTGCCCTTGAGTTCGAGGCTGTTGTTTTTGGTACGGTCGGTGTTGGGGAGGGGCTTGGTACGGCCTCTTTCTGTTAGAATTTCCTTGTTGGTCTCGACCCTGATAGTTAGATCTCTTTGCCTGTGACTCTTTGATAATATCGTTTCTGTCCTTTTTGGACAGCATGGCCTGATCTACCGCTTCTTTGTAATTTTTCGCTCCACTTAGTCTAACATCCTTTCTGATGAAGGCATTCAACCCTTATGTAAAGTGTTTCAACTCTTCAACAGGATCACCAGAAATCATCGGTACAAAGTATCTTCCCCTTTCAAACTTCTTTACATACTCCGCAATTGACATGTTTCCTTGACGGATCTCCAAAAACTCTCTAGCCAACCTGTTTCAGGTGCTCACCGTGAAATATTTGCCGTAGAACACATCCTTGAATCCATTCCAAGTAAGGGTGGTTAGGTTCAACGCTGCTTTGGCTCCATTCCACCAAACACGAGCGTCATCACGGAACATATAGGTAGCACATCTCAATCTATCCGCATCCGTGATCTGCATGAATTCAAAAGCAGTCTCCATAGCTTGGAACCATTGTTCCGCAATCAAAGGATCAGTCTCTCCTTTGAACTCAGGTGGTCCCAACTCTAAGAACCTTTTGTAGATAGGGTTTTGATTAGCCACAGGATGGTTATTTCCGGCATTAGCTGTCTGGGCTTGAAGCAACTGTTGGATTTGAGCTCCCTGAACACGGCTTTGCTCTTGAAGCAGAGCAGTTAATCCCGCCAAAAACTGGTTGTTTTGATTGTTCTCACTATCTGGCCCGCAATCATTATGGTTGTTGTTAGCGGCATTGGCGTTGGCGTTGGTGTTATTTCCCCTACGTGATGCCATAGTCCTAAAGTCCAATATTATCCACACCGCTCAGTCACGATTCAATACGTAAATATACTTTAACATGTAACATGCATAACTATCTCATCGCATTATCATACACATAATCGAATAAACATCATAACTTACAGACATGAAGACTGAGCGTTGGAGTTGTGGCGAGTATGCATGAATGTTTCAAGAAAACCCAGAGCGAACTGCTCTGATACCAAACTGTAACGCCCTCAACCGATGAAGATGTTACAAACTAACATAACCTTACAATAAACGCGGAAAAGAAATTTTTTTTTTTGAAAGATGTATGCATACATCAAACCTTACTTAAAACATTTCAGAATAGTTTACAAACCAAATCCAAACCTTAAATTTATAAAACTTGTTTACAACCTTAAAATACATCATAAAGTTGCAAATAGCTCAAGACATAGCATATCACACTCAACACATAACACACTCATGCATCGCCCGCCGGTCCGACTCCTTGCTCTTCTTCATGTCGACATTAAACTCGTCGACATATGCAAAAATGTCATCCTCATTACCTTCACCATACAAGTATAGTGAGTCTAAAGACTCAGCAAGTATATGCAGTAAAAATCGTGAGTTTTCAAATATCATTTAAACGTAACATAACATAACATAAACTCATCATTTGGTGACGAAATATGCGAAATTGTGGCAACCGTCATCATGGGCACATTCATCCTTTTCTTGTTGCATCAACAAGAATATGGCATAAGCCTCATAACATTCGTTCTTTGGAAAGGCACTCTCCGGCAGCTCATCCCGGAGCACCCCCCCCGTGTACTTATCTGTCTCATGAGCCATGTTTGGAAAGGCTCTCTCCGGAGCCCAAACCGGAGCACCAATCCCGTGGTTGCCACCACAAAGATGACATAAGACATAAAATCTTTTCATGCAACAACATATCAAATCATGATTCATCTTAACATCATTCATCATATCATTCCATTCATTATGAAACATCATTGTTTCATCGTAAATTTCGTCATAACTTTCATTTCATGAAAATAAAACTTTACTCCATTACTTCATGCATGTCATAGATGATAAAAATCATACTTTCATATTGAACATAGGTTTAATGAATGAAACTTAGACATTTACATGCATCACATAGCGTAATCGATCCACGTAAGTCATTCTTGTCGTTCTTGACTTAAAACTTGAAACTTTTTGCATAGAAACTCTTAAATATATTTTATAAGCCTTTGAAGATCATAATCATGAATTTAGGACCCTAAAATAACATAAACAAATCATGAATTTCGAGTGAAAGGCGCGGCCGCTCAACTTCTAGGCGCGGGCGCGATTGACCTACGCAACTGGTTCATCTTTCTCGCTTCTAAACTCTATTTTTAAGTTAGAATTTGAAAAAGTGGTAAACATGAAAGTTGTATCTCTGGATCTTGGTTTTCTAATGCTGAAAACCGCACCTCAATTGGAGTTTGCAGTAAAACGTTATGATCATTATCCCAAATGTGTCACTGCCGGGAATTCAAAACACTCGACACACTTTGGGGTGATTTTGATCAATATTTCAAAATGATTTTGACAAAACCCAAAACATCAAAGTTGTAGATAAATAAGCTAGCTTTCAAATAAAATTGTCCTCAAATCATTTGGATCACTACACTAATTTTTATCCTCAAAATCATAACAAGTATCGTAATCCGTGCCACCAAACACAATTTCAACACTTCAAGCTTCAAACATAAACTTCTTTTAATCAAAATCCTAACTACATAAATCATCAAAGCTCATTTTCTTGTAATTGAACATGGTTTAACTAACTTCAAAACATTAAAATCTTAAAAGAACATGAATCTCTTGAATCAACTCAAGTACTTGACAAGAACAACCTGCGCTTCACAATCTCGTTAAATCATAACTTCATGCTCTTGAAATTCATGAAAATCATGCATAAATATTTCAAAACACATTCCATTCATATCAAAATACATAATAGCTTGAATGGGTTTCAAATCCTTTAAATTTGTACTTGCCTTGAAATGAAGACGAAGTTAATTCGGATACTTGGCAACGAGCTAACCACACCAAGAACGAGATTTGGAACTTTGGCTTGTGACTTTCTTGAAGAATCGTGAAGGTTCAATAAGGAAACAAGAAGGAGAAGATGATAGAATGGAGAGAAGGGGAAAGAATCGTGTAGAGGATAGGGATAGAGAGAGTCAAGGGAACAAGGGGACATGGGAAGTAATGGGGTGGGGAACCGGGTAGATAGATAGGATAATGATCATTCAATACATAATGTGTGTTCATCTCTAAAATGCAGTCAGTCACCCGTCCCGACTCGTCTGATAAAAATACCATCCCCCGACTCATGAATCAAAAACATATCAATATTATACTTAAAACGTTCCGTAAAAATACGCGTCTAATCATGCTCGTTCGTAGAGATAGCACACCGTTCCCATGATTCCAACAATCAAACTCGACCTGAAACCAAATTAACTTAATCTGAAAGCGTTACAGCATAAAATAAATTATATCATGTAACCATATAAAATTCATTTAAAAATTCCCCCCAAGAAAAAAAAAACAACTTAAACAATATTATGTGCATAAAATCATAAAAGATTATTTTAAAATCATCGTAAGTGAGTTTAGTGGATTTGGACCTTTCAGTAGAGCGCTGAAAATTTTCTCCCGCTCGATCTGCAACATTTTACTGATCGAGCGGCCAAATTATATTTGAAGGATAGTAGGACAACATTTTTTGCTCTCCACCCCCCCCCCCCCCCCGGGGGATTTCGATCGGCAGACTTTTACCGATCGAGTGCGAGGCATTTTTCGGGAAGGAGTTTTTATTTTTGATAAACTCTTTTATTTAGACGTTAGACTTTTTATTAGGCTTTTTATTCCATTTTTCTGACTTTAATTATTATTCTTTGAAGTTCTCTATTGTCGGATAGGTTTTGTTACTCCAACCTTTCTCAAGATTTCTTCTTTTCTTTTGATTTTTTCTTTGGTTTTTCTTGATTCGTTGTGGCTAAACTTAAAAACTTGGTTGAGGAAGACAAGACCTTGAATTTAGTTTATTCATGAGATTCAAATTTTTCATGTGGTTAATACTTATTGAGTAATCAAAAGTTTTTCTGGTTGATTCTATGCTTGTATTTGAGATTTGTAGATGGCCCATCTTAAGGATTTTGTTTTACAATCTAATGCTAAATTAGAATTCCAATCCGTAATTGTTTGAATCATCTAATTTGTGAAGAAACTGCGTTTAATATTTTATGCTAGTGAATTTGTTAAATTGTAGGAACAACAATTGACTAGGCTAAATACAATCGCTGGTATTTGTGTTATCTAGATTTATCAGTTTTACTCATTTGAATGCTACCTTAAATTTAAATCTAGATCGCTGGTATCCGGGTTGATTTATTTGTAACGGTTAATCTAGAACATTGGTGTCTAAATAACTAGGATTAAGGTGAGAAAGGAATTTAATTTTCAATGATGAATATTTGATTACGATTAATTATTTTAAGGAAATCAATGATTGAATGAATGATTTCAAGGGTGTATTCGACCGATACCATGCCTCGTTTCTCATTGAATTTTCAGTTATAATTTATCTTGCGTTGGTGAGTTGTTAATAATTTCAGTTTGAAATATTGTTTTTAAATTTTTAGGAGTTAATCTTAACTCAAAACCCCCTTTATTTTATTTTAGGAACACACTTGTAAATTTCACTTTCCTCGTGGGATAAACGATCCCTTCTCACACTACTGCATATTATATATATGATTGAGGTTAGGTAATTTGGGCGTGACACGACTTAGATCACGCAAATTTTGGCGCAGTTGGCAGGGAACAGTGTTTATTTATTTTTTGTGTTCCTTTTTTATATTTTTTATTTTGTTTAGTGTTAATTCTCTCTCTCTTTCTCTTTTCTTTTGTTTCTAGTTTTTTCTCTCGTTCATGCTTTCAGGTGATTTATCTGAAGAAGACTTTCTCTACGACCCGAGATCGAAAGAACTTTACACAAGCGAAGGAGAGAAGCTTGTAGAAGACAGGAAGAGGAAGAGATTCGTAATGAAATTCCTGAGCAAGAAATGACTGCTAAAGCTAATCTGTGTCTTAAAAATTGGGCACTCCTGATCCTAACCAACAACCCTTATGCATTACTTTTCCTACTTTAGAAAATAAGGTACTTTTGACTTAAATCTGGATTGATTCACTTATTGCCTTCTTTTCATGGTCTTGCAGGTGAGGAACCTAACAACCACTAGATGGAATTCCATGTGGTTTGCACAAGTATGAAACCCCATGGAGTGATAGAGGAGCAATGATAGAGGAGCAGATCCAACTGAGTGCCTTTCCTTTCTCTTTGAAGAGTGCTGCTAAGGACTGGCTGTATTATTTACCCTCTGGATCCATCACGACTTGGACTGAGATGAAAAGAATTTTCCTACAGAATACTTCCCAGCTTCTAGAGCGCAAATATCACGAAGGAAATCTATGGGATAAAACAATACACAGGGAATCACTTCATGAATACTGGAAGCGGTTCAAAAAGCTTTGTGCTAGCCGTCCGCAACATCAGATAAGTGAAAACCAATTAATTCAATTTTGATATGAAGTTTGTTGCCTCATGACAGGAGTATGCTAGATGCAGCCAGTGGAGGAGTTTTTGTGGATAAAACTCTGGTAAGCGAGGAATTTAATTGAGAACATGGTGTTGGAAAACTGGCGTTCAGATCAATCACGATTGATACCCGGTGCAGCGGATGTTTAAAAATTTTATTATGGAACAATTCCATATTGTGGGTATCAACCGTTCAACGATTAAATTATAAGTGTGTGTAAAATTTAAATAACAATTATTAAATTTTACCTTCAATCTCGAATCGAGATTATTGGACTCCAACAGATTTCTCTGCTCTTGTTGTCTCTCCCTGGAACCGATGAACTCCTTCAATCAGGTCCACGAATAGAGGTTTAATCCCTCTGATAGATTGCACTAGAAAATCTATCAGAAGTTTTCTGCGAAGAGAATAACGAATTTGATTCGCTTATTCCAGACTGCAATTCAAAATCACAGACCGGAATTTCTCAGACAGAGAGGGAGGGGGCGGCCGAAATATTTGAGAGAGAGGAGGCTAGGGTTTCGAAATTTTGCTCTCAAAATTATGACCAGTTGTATGTAATTTCTGTACTGCAATAACTTATTTATAATGCAGGCCACTAACACCTTAGGGCCCATTAGTCATAAGTTGAGGCCCGACAAGCAAAGCCCGCATGTTCAGAAATAATATAAAATTCATCGTGACTCGATTGATAAACCGATTTACCAATGTGCACAGAAACCATTTCTGCACATTTTATAGTCAAGATAAATTTTCCTGAATCCGAATTCAGTGGTTTCCAAAAATGTCCATCCCTATGTCATTTTAGGAAATCCTACTCCCTCACTCTTATTAAGAAGTCCAACTTCTTTATTCATTAAATTTTTCTCTTAACATGTTAACTATCTCTACGGGTGGATATAAAACTGCCTGGTCGCGGTGTGACCCTCAATAGTGCAGGGATACAGCTAGTCTTGGCGTCACACAACTCCTGGTCTCGGAACAACACAATTTCCGACTTATGCCCACGGAATCTTGGGAAGTGCGCCTAGCAACTTCGCCCCATTATGCCCTAGGTATCTCTGATTGTGCCTGCAAGATCCTATAAATTTTGGTTACATTCTTACGGTCCCTTCTGCCATGTGAGCTCAATCGGGAATCAACAATCATTGGTATATTCAGAGTCGCGTGATTCTTCATCTATGATATACATCTTTATCAAATAGTGACATCGCATGTGCTACGAAGAAACCAGGGCTGAATACTCATCAGGTTACTCTGGCCAGAGATTCGTCACACACAAATCGCCGCAGATCGCTGTAGGTTATCCACACATCGCAAGTATGAGATAAGTCCTTTTCTACAAAGCACTCGACGCCTATATGTTTTGTAACGTACCCAATACCCTCACCTGATGACCCCAATAGATTCGGTTAACGAGTCAAAGAGCTCAGTACTAGCATTTAGAGGCCACCAAATGTTTCAAGTAGTAAGACTAATGGTGTACAAACCATAACCCGCGAACGGTATCCACTCGATAAGTGATAACCACGTGTAAGGCCCGGATAGGGTAGTTCTGAATCATATTCATCCTATGAAGAACCATTTGGCCATGCTTCCGTACATCTCCTTGTTCCTTACAATGAATACGTGGTACTCGTGCGCATCGCAAATGCTAGTCTCAAACACCAAGCGATCCTTATCCTTCTTATCGGACGAGCTCAAGCGACTAGGAACAGTTTAGAATAATGTACAGTGGACTATAAATTGGGTTTCATGGAGACATCTCGCATGTTCTAACCACATCTTACATACTCTATAGTATACTTCAAGGTCTTTATCAAAACTACAAAATAATATCACAATATCACCATATGAAAGAAAGATAAAGTCAGTAGCCATTAATAATATGGGAAAATGAATTGTAATACAAAATATTGTTTGTAGACTTAGGAGTCATCAAAGCCCTTATCCACAATTTCGCTCGCTGTGCACCTTATTACTCTGTCAATCTCCCACTTGCCCTTTAGCCAACTAGTCCATTCTACGTAACCCATTGCTTCGCGATGTTTTGTCAAATAATGTCCCTGGGCAAGGGCTTAGTAAGTGATCAGCGATATTATCTGCAGCGGCCTCTCTTTCTCAGTGATGTCTCCTCTTGTCCACAATCTGCCCGAAGATGTGGTAGTTCCTCAGTACGTGTTTATCTTTTGATTATACCTTTGGTGACTTAGCCGCAACGCTGCCCGTGTTGTGCACAGTACACCCGGACTGGACCAACAAAATCTGCTAATAACGCCCAACTCGTGGACAAATGCCTCTGCCAAACGGCCTCTTTAGCAGCAGCTGATGCGGCAATGTATGCTGACCTCAGTTGTGGAATCCGCTGTGGTATCCTGCTTGGAACTCTTCCAAGAG